>NC_057808.1:34067725-34296225 GCF_018294505.1 Triticum aestivum | reverse complement strand
AACTGTCTCCCCTTGGCCTGGTATCCTTCGAGACAACACCTCAGTGTCGTCTGCGGCCCTGGGGGAGAAGGCTGTCGGAAGTACGTCGCTGTTCATCGCCGACGGGTCCAGGGACCCCTCCGAAGAGGAGGATATCTCGATGTTGGATTTAGCCGTACTGCAAGTGCATGTCTAGCACGTTAAGAAGCGACAAAGCAAACATACCGAAAATACTATTGTGCCCGGATACTTACGACTTAGCCAGGGGCTTGACCCTGGGTTCCCACTCCTCGCCGCTGTTGGTGGCTGCAGTGGAGTGGTCCGAAAGGAAGGTTTTTCCTTTCTTGGACACCTCGGCCTCCCCATGCATGGCAGCCTTCCTCTTCTTTCTCCCCCCGGTGGGGGGGGATAGATTTCCTCCTCCTCCTCCTCATCTTCGGTGGAGGATTCCGTCTCGGTGTCTTCGGACGTCATGTCCGACGCAACCTTGCGCCGGAGACCTTCTCTGGTCCCCGCGGCCGTCTTCTTGGCCATTTTCTCTGGCACCTCATAGGGCGCCGGAAACAGCATCTTCGTTAGAAGAGGCGATTCTGGATCTTCAGGTAGCGGAGCCGGACAGTCGATCTGCTCCGCTATCGCTACCCAGTCCTGTAAAATCGGCATGGAGGCTTAGATTCCCCCGCGGATGTGCTGGAAAAAGGCATATCTTGCAAAATATAAAAACTTACCAGATTGGCTCGGCGTTTCGCGCTGAGTTCGCGATCTTCGGTTATGGGCGGTGGTACGTTGTTGGCCTTGAAAAGCACCTTCCAGACGTCTTCGTGCGTCGTGCCGAAGAGCTCTCGCAGCGTCTGGTGTTCGGCCGGGTCGAACTCCCACAGACTGCAAACCCGTCTCTGACACGGAAGAATCCGGCGGAAGAGCATAACCTGGACCACGTTGACAAGCTTGATTTTCTTGCTTATCATATTTTTGACACAGGTCTGAAGTCCGGTCAGTTCTTCCGCCGAGCCCCAGGCTAAGCCCTTCTCTTTCCAGGAGGTGAGCCGCATGGGGACGCCGGATCGAAATTCGGGGGTCCCCGCCTAGTTGGCATCGCGCGGCTCGGTGATGTAGAACCACCCCCATTGCCACCCTTTCACGGTCTCCACAAAGGAGCCTTCGAGCCAGGTAACATTGGGCATCTTGCCCACCATGGCGCCTCCGCACTCCACTTGTTGGCCGGCCACTACCTTTGGCTTCACATTGAAGGTCTTCAGGCATAGCCCGAAGTGGGGCGTGATGCGGAGGAAGGCCTCGCACACGACGATAAACGCCGAGATGTTGAGGATGAAGTTGGGGGCCAGATCATGGAAGTCCAGCCCGTAGTAGAACATTAGTCCGCGAACGAACGAGTGGAGGGGGAATCCCAGCCCGCGGACGAAGTGAGAGAGGAATACTACCCTTTCCTGGGGTTTCGGGGTAGGGATGGTCTGCCCTTCGGCCGGAAGCCGATGCGCGATATCTGCGGACAGGTATCCGGCCTCCCGAAGCTTCTTGATGTCCTCCTTCATGACGGAGGAGGCCATCCACTTGCCTCCCGCTCCAGACATGTTCGGACTGTTTTTGCGGAGAAGGTGAAAGCTTGGGCGTTGGAGCTCAAGAATGGATAAGCAGAGGAAGAAGAAGGTGTGGGTGAAAAAGGGGGAGTCCTTGTCTCCTTATAAAGGCAGCAGGGATCATGCGCCTCCCCACTTGCCCTAGAAACTCGCTTATTCCCCAAGCGCCGTGTTAATGGCGCGGTTGGGCTACCCACGCCCGTATTGATGAGAATCCCGTGATAAGGGGGAACGATCTATGCTTCGACAAGATGTGCGAGTAAAACCGCCTCGCAAGATGTGCAGTAGCACGTTGAGAAAACGGTTCGAAAAATGACCGGACCACGGCGTGATGTCACACTACGAAAAGTTGTCGGCGGATTGGGATCGTGAAATATTGTATTCTTTGCAATCGCATACACATGTCCGGATATACTTACTACATACGAAGATTATTCTGGAGTTCGGAAGAAGGGAACCCGCCTTGCAAGGCCGAAGACGAATCTGCGCGCCGGACTCCTCGTCATTGAAGCCAGGTTCAGGGGCTACTGAGGGAGTCCTAGACTAAGGGGTCCTCGGGTGTCCGGCCTGTTGGCCATGGGCCGGACTGATGGGCTGTGAAGATACGAAGACCAAAGACTGCACCCGTGTCCGGATGGGACTCTCCTTGGCGTGGAAGGCAAGCTTGGCGATCAACTGTGTAGATTCCTTTGTATGTAACCGACTCCATGTAACCCTAGATCTCTCCGGTGTCTATATATAACCAAAGAGGGTAGTCCGGATGGAGGATACTCATTATCATAGTCATACAGGCTAGGCCTCTAGGGTTCAGCCATTACGATCTCGTGGTAGATCAACTCTTGTAACACTCATATTCATCAAGATCAATCAAGCAGGAAGTAGGGTATTACCTCCATAGAGAGGGCCCGAACCTGGGTAAACATCGTGTCCCATGTCTCCTGTTACAATCGACCTTAGACGCACAGTTCGGGACCCCCTACCCGAGATCCGCCGGTTTTGACACCGACAACCTCTGCAGATTCTCCTGCTACTCCTACTGCAGTGCAAGTTCCAAATCTCATCTCCCCTACTCCACAACCCAGGTGCTTGCTCTAACATGGCAGTGTGATACCTGGTTGCATGTTGCATATGGTGCCTAGCTTGTACTGCTCCTAATTTGTTAAATTGCATCTCCTTAGCTTACACATTATACATGTGAATATGACACGCCTTCCTGTTTTTGGTACATACTACATCTGCCTATCACACCATGTTCCTACATCAAACTACTATTCTTGTGTATCCTGCATCTATCGCTTATGATGAGACAGTCACGCCCGTGGGTTAGTATGAGACGCGCTACTCATATAAAGAGTGCAGTTTCATCCTCTCCACATGATTCTCAAGAAACAACAAGCCTAAATGAAGATATTGAACATAGCTCTGTACTTGAAGACCGCACTTCCCCTACACCACCATCGCAGGTGCTCGCTCTAACTTCGCAGTGTGATATGTGGTTGCATGTTGCATACGGTGTTTAGCTTGTAATGCTTCTAATTAGGGTAAATTGCATCTGCTTAGTTTACACGTTATACCTGTGAATATGGCATGCCTTCCTATTATTGGTACACACTACATCTATGTGTTAACCATGTTCTTACATTAAACTACCTCTCTTCTGTATCCTGCATCAATCACTTACGATGAGACACCTTTATTCGTTGCATATTGCACATTATTTCTAGCCTGTTGCTATGTATTGCTTCTAATTTGGTCAAATACATTTGTTAGGCCAAAGTGATATTGGTTTCATCTTTCATATGGTTTCTAGCTTGCATTGCTTCTAACTAGTTCAAACACCTTGTGCTTAGTTTACACTTTATACATCATACATGTAAATACACTGGTGCGCGTCGGTCCTAAACAAACGGTTTTTAACCCCTTTTCGCGATGGCATTTGGAACCATCGCCAAGTGAGTGTTGGCGCTAGGGGGGTCCTTCCCACACGACCCAGAAACCGTCGGGGATAGGGAGCCTTGATGCATACAGTTGTCCCTATATAACCATTTCCGATATCTCGAGTATCCCAAACGCTTTATCCTTGCTACTCGTTTGTGCTCGCATTGCCATCGCAGTCGGAGTTTTGTGGTTCTGCCTAAAACCAAGCAGATTCTAGGCACGGGAGCTTTCCAGGAAGATTGTAGGCAGATTCCAGGCATGGGAGATTTACGATGCCTGGCACATCACAAACATTTCATGATTATAAACCGTGTATGATAGGTAGACAATCACACACGTTTATTTTTCCCGCACCATATGTGATAGTGTCTGACATCACACACGCTTTGCGAACGGCAACTGTGTGCATGCTTGCACATGTTTCCTCTCTGTGAACCGTCCTAGATTATGCTGTATATCGCAAACGTTTGTGTTTTACCAACCGTGTGTGACGTAATGACCTGCACAACGTAATTTCTCCCTAATTTAATTGCTGATATTTAAAATTGTACCTAATTTAAACTTGAAAGTAGGCTATAGCTTTATTCATATCCATCAGGTTCAAACAACCAATGCATTATTCGATTCATAGGTACATATGTTTAAGAATTACATAAGCACCAAATAAAGAATGATGTACCAGGGTTCTATACTTGTACTATTACAGATGGTAAAGAAAGAGGCGACAGACATTCAGTTGCTGAACAAGGTGAAGCGGAATGGCCCTATTGTGCTCTCCTGGATCCAGAAGGCATGCAGGACTCTAGTCGAGCCCCTTCTGATGGCCGGCCGCCAATCATGTAGTTTGAGAGGTAATCTTGAGTAAACTGCTTCAGGATCCACTGCAAAAGAAAAGATTCAGATATTGTCATCTAACACAACTCATTACGAGCAGTAAAAAGAAGGCTACTGGGTTCTTACTTACCATCCTACAGTTCACTGTTGTCTTTCATAAAGTGTAAACAAATAGTTCGATTGACATCTTTTGACCCATTTTAATGACAATTTTTATCAGTTTCCTCACTTGATGCTGGTTCATGAATATCTCATTGCCCCATAAGCAGAAAGGGTCGAAGTGTGGATCTTTGGCAATGATATATGTACCTAAAAGCACCAAGTTAATATTAGAAGCTAAACAACAATTGAAAAATGATGTAGTACAACACTCCATCCATCCCATTATATAAGATTTTATTACATGTATATCTAGACATCATCAGAACATTAAGGTAACACTCTTCCTTGTTGCTATGTAGCCTGGGATTGCATATTTAGTCATCCAGTACAATGCATGTTGCTAAACAACAATTGAAAAACGAAAAGGCATGTTAACTGCAATATCCTTAACAACAACCAAATATCATAATTCATAGTGGTATTGTTGAAACTGTTATTGATGAAATTGAACTGCACGACAAATAGTAACAAGGCGGCAACTGAAAATTTTACTAGGCGGGAGTAACAAGGCGGGGCTACTGAAAATTTGGATCAAGGGCGAGCAGATATTTTTGAGATTGCGAGGGATGCAGAGGCGGGAGTAAAATGCCGGGGCTACTGAAAATTTGAATCAAGGGACTGAAGCAGAGCGGGAGTAACAGCCATCGCACACGGTCCACACATACTAATCATGTGCTATCAAACATTAAAACCTTCCAGACGGTAGATATTTTCGAGATTGTGAGGGATGCAGAGGCGGGAGTTTTTGGGGAGTGAGCTAGTGTGCTTGACACGCCGGCTGTGGACTATAGCCGACGCACCTTCTCGCGTAAGCCATAGGCATACTATACATCAACGGTGCTCCAAGATATTTTTTACTACATCTCACACGGTTGGTGATAATAAACTATGTGGGATCTACTTGATTTGAATTAGAAAATGGGGTCACAGCGGCAATGGACGCTGTTTGAATTGTTAGACCTTTTATCTACAGTGAACATGCAACTATATGTGTGTCGTAAAAGAATTGGAATTATTTAGGGTTCGTTTGGACATTTTATACATTAAACTGGTTTTCTAGCCATTTCACGTGCACAATTCAAAATTAAACTACATGCACATGCTCCGGTGCATACAAATTGGTTGAAAAATCGAATTTGTGTCCTTCAGTGCATGCTTAGGTCCCATGCAAGAAATGGGAATGAATTTTTCGGGGTTCGTTTGGCCTTTTTTATACATTAACTGGGTTTTCTAGGCATTTTATGTGCATATTCAAATTTGAAGTACAAGCACATGCTCCATTGCACCAAAGTTGGTTGAAAAAGCACATGCTCCATGCAAGAGATTGGAATGAAATTCAAACACCAGGGCACTGTTGATTGCCGGCAAAACATTGAGATGCCTGGTTTTTAAATTCTAGTTAACCCGAAACTCGTCTAAAATTCATGAAACTTGGCATGCTATCATGGACCGGCATAAACATGCCGTGGTTAAAAAATTGACCCATTTGGGGCAGGTTTGGGTATATGCTTCTCACAAACCAGAGCTTCTCACAACAGGCCTGATGCTTTCGGTAGGGAACGTACGTCCCACCTTTGGGGACAAAATGATATACATTGCCTCTTATTGCTTTCAAAAAACTTCTTGTGTCAACATAGAACAACAGGAGTGTTGTGCCAATTTTGGGATTTTTCGGGGTTCGTTTGGACATTTTTATGCATTAACTGAGTTTTCTAGGCATTTTATGTGCATAATTCAAATTTGAACTACATGCACATGCTCCAGTGCATATAAATTGGTTGAAAAATCGAATGTGTGTCCTTGGGTGCATGCTTAGGTCCCATGCAAGAGACGGGAATGAATTTCAAACACCAAGGCACTGTTGATTGCCGGCAAAACGTTGAGATACCTGGTTTTTAAATTCTGGTTAATCCAAAACTCGTCTGAAATTCATGAAACTTGGCATGCTATCATGGAGCGGCATCAACATGCCGTGGTGAAAATTTTGTCCCATTTGGGACAGGTTTGGGTATAAGCTTCTCACAAACCAGAGCTTCTCACAACAAGCATGATGGTTTCGGTAGGGAACGTCCCACCTTTGGGGATGAAACGATATCCATTGCCTCTTATTGCTTTCAAATTTTTTCTAGTGTCAACATAGAACAGCAGGAGTGTTGTGTCAATTTTTATGATTTTTCGGTGTTCGTTTGGACATTTTTATGCATTAACTGGGTTTTCTAGGCATTTTATGTGCATACTTCAAATTTGAACTACAAGCACATGCTCCAATGCACTAAAGTTGGTTGAAAAATCTAATCTGTGTCCTTGGGTGAATTTCTAGGTCCCATGCAAGAGATGAGAATGAAATTCAAACACCAGGGCACTGTTGATTGCCGGCAAAAATGTTGAGATGCCTGGTTTTTAAATTCTAGTAAATCCAAAACTCGTCTGAACTTCATGCCGAGGTGATGACGTTGCACCGATCAATGAGTTCCTCCACCACGTCATCATTCAGATCGGGGCAAGAATAACGGGATCGTTTCCGGCCTGTTCCCTCCATGGAGAAGATGATCAAACAATGGCAGAAGGAAGGGTGAAGGCAAATGGAGGGAGGAAGAGCGTGCGACAGCAGTTCCAAATCGAGAGGGAATGAAAGGAGAAGAGGCGGTGGACGGTTGCCATGGTACACGAAGAGGCGCCTGGGGAGCGAACGGTTGCCACAGAGGTCACACACTGACGACAAGGGCCGAGTGAACCGCATGCGTATATCACACACACCTTGATCTGGCTGACCGTTTCTTTTGTGTTGCCTAATCACAAACAATTCATCCGAGTGAACCGTGTGCTGTATATCACACACACCTTCATCTGGCTGCCCGTTTCTTTTGTGGTGCCTAATCACAAACAGTTCATCCAAGTGAACCGTATGCTGTGTATCGCACACACCTTCATCTGGCTGCCCGTATGTTTTGTGTTGCCTAATCACAAACAGTTCATCCGAGTGAACCGTATGCTGTATATTGCACACACCTTCATCTGGCTGCCCGTTTCTTTTGTTCCTCCTCATCGCAAATAGTTAATTGAACTGAACCGTATGCCCTTCATCGCACACGCAACTAAAACCTGAACCGTGTTTGATGCATCCATCATTGCAAAACGTTTTATACATTTCTGGCGGTTTTCATACACCACCATTTGCGATTATGGCATCGCACATAGTTTCTCGAAGGGTCTCTGATCGTAGTGTCGCGTTAGCAGCATCCTATAGTAGTGATATGTCATGCTGTCTTGTTTTTCATACATATTCCATCCTCGTATCATACGGCTTCCTTACATGAAAGTAGTGTTCGTCAGTATCATGCATCAATGAGTTCTGAAGAGCAAATTTTATTCCTTTTTCTTGTGGGTTTGACTTGACAAGGCAAAATTAAAAAAGAGGAAGGAAAAGAGTAAGGAAGGCGATGATGGTGGTCCTCTACAGCAACGTAAACGGAGCATCTGTACGGATTCTCCTTGTACTGCTAGTGCATTACAAGTTCCAAGTCTCCGCTCCCCTACTCCACCATCCAAGGTGCTTGCTCTAACTTGGAATTGTGATATCTGGTTGCATGTTGCATATGGTGTCTAGCTTGTATTGCTCCTAATTAGTGTAAATTGCATCTGCTTAGCTTACACATGATACGTGTGAATATGCATGCTTTCCTGTTTTTGGTACATACTATATCTGTCTATCACACCATGTTCTTACATGAAACTACTCTTCTTGTGTATCCTGCATCAGTCACTTATGATGGGACACCTTTAAGTTGGCAGTGTGATATTGGTTTGCGTCTTGAATATGATTTCTAGCATGTAGTGCTTCTAGTTTGATGAACGCCACCTATGACGAGACAGTTTTAACTTGGCAGAGTGATATTGATTGCACCTTCCATATGGTGTCTAGCTTGCAGTGCTTCTAATTTGTTGAAGTGCCTTCTGCTTAGTTATCACATCATACGTGTGAATATGTCAAGCCGTCCAGTTTTTCGTACATATTCCATCCTCGTATCATGACTTTGCCTTTCATTAGAGTAGTGTTCGTCAGTATCATGCATGAATGAATTCTGAAGAGTGAATTTTATTCCTTTTTCTTGTCGGTTTGACCTCACAATGCAAAATCAATAAAGCGGAAGGAAATTGGTAAGGCATTGGATGATGGTGGTCCTTCTGAGTAACTGAAATGGAGGGTCTCTATAGATTCTACTCCGCCATCCTCCCAACAAGATTCGGAAGACAACGCAAGGCTAGACAGTCAACGTAGCTGTGTAGATGATGAGCACATCTCCCCTACTCCACCATCACAGGTGCTTGCTCTAACTTGGCACTATTATATGTGGTTGCATGTTGTGTATGATGTCTAGCTTGTATTGCTTCTAACTTTGTTGAATTGCATCTGCTTACTTTACACATGATGCCTGTTAATATGACACATGTTCCAGTTTCTAGAACATACTATATCTGATCACACCATGTTCTTACATCAGACTACTGTTCTTCCAGTATCCCCTATCAGTCACTTATGATAAAGCACCTTTAAGTCGCCACTGTGATATTGGTTGTGTCTTGCTTATGATTTCTAGCATGTACTGCTTCTAATTTGTTGAAACGCCAGATAGTTTGAACTTGGCAGAGTGATATTGGTTGCACCTTTCATATGGTGTCTATCTTGCAGTGCTTCTAATTTGTTGAAATGCCTTCTGCTTAGTTACCACACCATAGGTGTGAATGTATCACACCGTCCTGTTTTTTGTACATATTCCATCCTCGTATCATGTGTTTGCCTTTCATCCGAGTAGTGTTCGTCACTATCATGCATGAATGAGTTCTGAAGAGCGAATTTTATTCCTTTTTCTTATCGGTTTGACTTCACAATGCAAAATCAATACAGCTGAAGGAAATTAGTCCGGCATTGGATGATGGTGGTCCTTCGGAGCAACTCAAACAGAGGGTCTCTACAGATTCTACTCCGACATCCTCCCAACAGGATTCGCAAGACAACACAAGGCTGGACAATCAACATAGCTGTGTAGATGATGAGCACATCTCCCCTACTCCACCATCACAGGTGCTTGCTCTAACTTGGCACTATTATGTGTGGTTGCATGTTGCGTATGATGTCTAGCTTGTATTGCTTCTAAATTTGTTGAATTGCATCTGCTTACTTTACACATAATGCCTATGAATATGGCACATGTTCCTGTTTCTAGAACATACGTGTAGATGATGAGCACATCTCCCCTACTCCACCATCACAGGTGCTTGCTCTAACTTGGAACTGTTATATGTGGTTGCGTGTTCCGTATGATGTCTAGTTTGTATTGCTTCTGATTTTGTTGAATTGCATATGTGTAGCTTACAACTTATACCTGCAACGATCACTTACCCATAAGACACATTTAACTTGGGAGCGTGATGTAGGTTGCATCTTGCATTGTCTTCTAGCTTGTACTGCTTCTAATTTCTTGAAATGGCACTTACGACGAGACACTTTTTACCTGATAGAGTGATATTGGTTGCATGTTCATATGGTGGCTAGCTTTCATTTCTTCTAATTTTGTTGAAATGCCTTCTGCTTACTGTTTTTCATACATATTCCATCCTCCTATCGTATGTCTGAATATGCAATGCTATCTTTTTTTTGTATATATTCCATCCTCCTATCATGCGCTTGCCTTACATCAAAGTAGTGTTTGTCTATATCATGCATCAACCAGTTATGTAGAGCTAATTTTATTCATCTTCTTTTGGTTTTGACTTCATAAGGCAATACCAGAAAATAGGAAGGAAAAGAGTAAGTTAGGGGATGTTGGTGGTCCTCCGGACCGACACAAACAAAGACTCTCTAGATTTGCCACTGCTACTGCTAATGAAGTTGAAGTCCCAAGTCTACATGATGAGTTCAATTCCCATACTCCACCATCGCAGGTGCTTGCTCTAAGTTGACAGTGTGATAATTGGTTTCATGTTGCATATGTTGTCTAGCATGTATTTCTTCTATTTTGAGTAAATTGCACCTGCTGAGTTTATACGTTATACATGTGCATATGACATGCCTTTCTGTATCTAGAATACACTGCATCTATCAATCATACCATGTTCTTACATCAAAGTACGGCTGTTGTGTATCCCGCATCAGTCACTCATGATTGGATGCTTTTAACATGGCAGTTTAATTGTGGTTGCATCTTGCATTGACTTCTATGTTGTACTGCTTCTAATTTTTCGAAATGCCACTTATGACGAGACACTGTTAACTTGGCGGAGTAATATTGGTTGCATCTTTCATATGGTGTCTAGCTTGCATTACTTCTATTTTCTTGAAAATCCTTCTGCTTAGTTTACACATCGTAGCTATGAATATGTCACGTCGTCCTATTTTTCTTACATATTCCATCCTCATATGGTTGTCTTACATTAAAGTATTGCTTGTCTGTATCATGGATCAATGAGTTCTGAAGAGTGATTTCATTCTTTTGTGTTGTGGGTACGGCTTGACATGGCAAAGTCAAAAAAGAGCAAGGAAAAAAATATAGTAGGGAATGGTGTTACTCGTCAGGTGAAACGGAAAAGGATCTGCCCTCGAGATTCTACTGGTACTTAGAGTGCAGTAGAAGGTCCAAGTCCACCGGCTAAATCAACAAACACAGTATCACCTGCTCCACTAGCTGCAGCATATGCTTCAACTGTACCATCATCTCAATGAGTTACTCGTTCGTTTGCTCCGGATTTGGCTAGTTCCCAAGCTGCCTTCACACCTAACACTACTTCCGAAGCACTGCTGACACAACAGGACTTGGCAAGAATAGATGAACCTCATGAGCATCAACAGCAAGACGGTACCTCACCGAGTCAAGTTGCAGTTGCATGCTCCTTTATATGTACTCTCACAGTTTGATGTGCACTAACACTTTCCATATTCGTTGTTGAACTAGCACCATGGCGCAAGCGGAAACAGACATTAGGGATAATGCTTGATAGATTAACAAAATCTAAAGGAGGAAGAATGGAGATCCATTTTGAGGCAGGTTTAAAAAGGCCACGTGATGCTACAGAGTCAGCCAAGTTAGTATCAGAGGCAGCCGTTGCCGTTAGGTGTCATGCACGTATCCTCCCAACGTGGATCCAGTACAGGAATGAGAAAGACAATACCCAGTTTAACACCTTCCTTGACCATTTATCCGTAAGTAATGTTATTCATCGCAATTTGTAATATTGTCCTGCTGTGTGCCATACTTTCTAGCTTCCTCCTAATAAGACTCACATTCTCTTTTCAATAGATGAGGTTCAAGTTGGATCCGAAAGATGATGCAAGTAAACAAGCATGCACTCATGTTTTTCAGTCTGCTCTGCGACAGTATCGGTACCACCTTAGAAAATCTCACTTTGAAGGCAAGGCTAACAATGAAATCGCCCAAACATCTCCAGTGGAATATATTACAGATGAAGACTGGACAACCCTTGTTAAACACTGGTCTGATCCAAAGTATCAGGTAGGATATATGTATTTGATTAGACCACATATTGAACTTGCATTTATGTATGTGCTTTACAAGTGTATCTTCTTCTAGGCTAACTGTTTGAAGAACAAGACCAACTGTTCTAAAGTAAAATTCCAACAGACAACATGATCTCGTAGCTATATTGCACACCATGAGGCTCTTGTAAATAGCTGCTAGTTCCTTCTTTCTTTTGTGCCATATTATCATATCTATATTGACTTGTTCCAAATACAGAGGAAAACCCGTGTAGACCAAAAAGAACCTGAACCGAATGCGGTTCAAATCTTCAAGGATTGCCACACCAGCAAGATGAAGGGCATGAGCACACCAGTTCAAGCCGCTGTTGTAAGTCCTTACTCCTCCTGCCTTTGAACTGATTGGTACTGTGATGTGTTCATTTAACTGCTTGGTTTGCAGCCAATGTCAGTTACTCTGTTCACTTTTATACACAGTTGTCTTAACGTATCATTTCACCTTACCTGGTTTAAAAGAGATGAAGGATATTCTTTTGGTCTTGATCTGTAATCTAGTTGTGATGTTCACGTGCGCACACAATGATACAATAGCCTGTTTGTTTTATATCTGTTTGCCCATGATATGAATGATGTCATACTATGTTCATCCTACTTTAAACCATGTCTCTTTATCCTTAGATGTCAACGAATGTGAGGAAATAGACAATACAGTAGGCATGCTGCATGGACATATGTTCCGAAAGTGATTTTATTATGTAGTTGGCACTACAATACATGCTAATGTATTACAGTAGTTCATCAAAATAAGTTATGTATAAACGTGAAACCTACTTTGTTTGTTTTTGTCTCATTAGTAACTTATCTGATACACTAATCTACAAGTTCAAACTTTCAGCAAGCCATGGAACAAATGATTGAAAAGCCACAACCACCTGAAGGTGACGAGGCTACCACAGGCACAATGTCACCTCTTGCTGCAATGCGTCAGTATCTCTCCACTAACAGTGCAAGAAGCACCTTCCTGCGTAATTCATGGTTGGTTGTCAAGATAACCTCGTCCAAATCGCCTACTGAACAAAATCTTTCGGCTAGACAAAGCGATATATCTGTGCTCCAGACACAAGTCCAACCCCTAATGGATGTTGTTTCAGAAAGAATAATAGTGGTTGACAAATGTCATGAAGATATGAATGGTTTTGAAACCAGACTATCAGACATTTGCTTCGTTGTTCAAGAGCAATGGCGGAAAAAGGGGGAGATCGTGCTGCTCCATCAGATTCTACAGCCTGAAAGATTAGCACTCAGGTCAAAATCTGTGCTTCTATACATCTGATGGTGCTTTTATCTGCAAGGACTGTAAACTTTATGCTAACAGTCCTTTTGTTGTATGGTTGGAATTTATTTTGTTGTGATACAACATTTATGATGCTGCCAAAGGCTGCAGTAATTACGACGGTATTTTTGTATAGTGTAGGTTTATCTTAGTAATGTATTCGGCCGAAAGCTTCGTAGGAGCCCAACATGCCAACATTCGTCGGGCCCATTCCAATTGGGCTAAAAGATTATGGGCCGAAATTTGCATTTAGCCCACTAAAAATATCTGGCCTAAATCAGCATAAGCTTTCATATTTTTCTGGTAGGCCTGTGCCCATTGTGGGCCTTTAAGGGGCCTAAACATAATTTGGCCCTCAGTAATAATATGCCGTTTACATGTGTAAATATCTCGAGCCCATAAAAAACATGGGCCTTTAATAGGCCGAAAGTGAGATTGGGCCCTGATTGTCACTACTACAAATACTAGCATTAACGACGGTGCCCAAAAACTCTTGGTCGTTGAATACCCGAGTGGAGTCCCCGCATGGTGGAAACCAATCTACGTAATACATTCAACAACCACGGGTCTGCCCGTCGCTAGGTGAGCGGTCGTTACTGTTATGGGGTTTGCATGTACGTGGTCAACTCTAACAAACTCCCTCTCCTTGTGTTCAAGAAGAAAAATAACTCTTCTCTCCTTTATCTCTCCCCCGCAAACATCCCAACTAATGTTGGCGGGTTCTTGAAATATTGGCGGTAAATCTCTCCAGCCCCAACTAATCTAATCTGCTCCTAATCCTATTAGTTAGTCCTCGCGTTCCTCATGATTGCACAACATCCCGATGGAAGCCTACATGGTCGTTCATGCCCATCCATCTCCGTCCGGCGCCTCTGCTGAACCACACAATTCTCCCGGCCACCGCGACTCCTCGCCAAGCTCGGTAGAAATGCACTTGATGGAGCAAGCGGATTCCATGGTTGAGTTTACTCACCATACTACGGATCAAGAGGTACATAACTTAATCATTAATTCTCCTCCAGATTCAATATAGTTCAATATATCCTGAGGTAAAAGAAGAACTGATTGTTGATTTTGCTCCTGATTCAAAGAACCAGAACGTGCAAGGAGACAGAATGGTTGAGTTTGTTCCAGATACAATTAATCAGGAGGCAGAAGAGTCTCTAGATGAAGAACGTAGCAGCGATGTCTCGATAAACGATGTCGATGAAGACTCTATTGAGTACCTGCGTAGGCAAGTTGTCGAAGACTCCGAGGAAGAAGACAAACAAGATGAAGTATACCAGAAGGTCAGGAAGGAATTTAATGAAAGACGTGCTAGTGATGCTGCATTGAGGAGGGAAGCAAGAGCCAGGAATGCACCTAGGCATAAGGGTAATATGAACAAAATACGTAGAGGCTTTTTGCGAATTTATATTCCTGACTACTACAAGATCGTTGAAAAATAAATATTGTTTGCTAGAGAACAGTATTATTGTTAGTTTTTCAAGTTTGGCTCATCGGCAGCAGAATTCAACATGAGTGCCTTTTATTTGTAACATTTGTTCTTGTCATTCATATGTCAGGCTATGAACAAGAGACTGACTTTCAAATATTTTCCTATCCATAAATGGATCTTCATATCCGCTGACATTGTATTATACGGTACAAATATATGCATGGGCTTAGAAATAGGCACTGTATTTTGGCGATGTCATGGACAGGGTTTCACCGATGAATTTGATCTGCACCAGTACCTTCAGATCACCAGGCATTTTGGACGCCAAAGCGTCACCATGTTAGCTTAAACCTGATTGTAGTCTAACAATTCCTATTGCAATGTGAAGTGACTGTGGCAGATTGGCTGTAACTTGCAAGTTAAGTGCAGGTGTGCCTTGCGTGTACATGTTGGCGAAGCTAATTTCAGGCTTTTGCCTGCATTTGTTGCAGCAAAAGCAAGTGGGTTGCTTGCAGTGCTGAGAAACTTATAAATAGGAGTTGTTCCATTCATTGCTTGGCATAGTCGATGTAAGAAAAAAGAAAAGAGAAAAAGGAATCCATTGTGTCAAAATTGTGTGCTTCTGTATCTGAAACTGAACCTATCAGTTTTCCCCTGTTTCGTGTGTGTCAAATTACACTGAAACCACCACGCCTGCATTCTTTCTTGTCAACCTATGAACAAGTTTGTGCTTGATTCAATTGGTTTCAAAAGGTATACCTAAAAGTACAGGGAGGTAGAGGCCACTGTGCCTTTCAAAAGTTGAAATCCTCATTTTTTTAGACCAAATCCTCAGATTTTGTAGCACAAAACTAGGCATAAATATTTTTGGTTCTCGAGTAAAGAGAGCTGGACGGCTGAATTTTTTTGGCGCAAGCTGCTGGCAATTTCGACTAGATAACCCTTCGTAACAGGGAATAACTATTTAATCTGTTAGGATCTCATCTCCCTGCGCCTCTTTCTCCTCGCCTCCCCTGCTCTGCTCAATTCGACACCTCCATAGTCCATAGATCGCATCTCCTTCCTTGTGTTCTACGCCTCTCCACGCTGCAGGTCCCACCTCGCCAGTCACCTCGACTCCGGCGCATACGCGATGCTACCTGCACGTCGCCGGTAGCCTCGACCCGGTACGCCCGCGCTGCCGCCAGCACATCGCCGGTCGCCTGGACCCCCGGCGCGCCCGGGCTGCCGCCTCCATGTCGCTGGTTAGCCTCGACCCCGGTGTGCCCACACTGCCGCCTGCACATCACCGGTCGCCAACGTAACTCCGCTGCAGCTTGGTTCGTATTCCTCCTTGCTCTGATTTTTCATATTCCTCCTTGCTCTATTTTTTCTCGTGGAACCTTGATGCACGGTTGCTGATCCTGATTACAAAATATGTAGGTAGAATTCGTTTGCTTATTACGATTTAGAATTTTGTTATGCCATGTTCAGTACAATCCATTCATCTATAGATCATACACAATATGATTTATTTTAGAGTCTGATATGTCTTACATCGAATAACATAAATGCAGGATAACTACGTACTAAAACAGTAATATATATTAGGAGATGGCTCCAAGTAAGATATGGATGAGACTAGTGGATGAGCGATTAGATGATGAATACTTAGAAGGGGTAGAGAATTTCCTTGACTATGCATTCAGCCACGCAGGCAGGGAGAATGAAATTCGATGTCCATGCGTCAAATGCTGCAACACAGACTCTCATCCTCGTGCATTGGTTTCTGCTCACCTGAAAGTGTACGGAATTCTGAGAAATTATACCTTTTGTTACCATCATGGTGAAGTTGCGAGGGGACCTCAAACAGTTTCTGAAGGTCAAGGCGATGAAGAAATGCAAGCAGAGAGTGCAGATGGGTATGACCCAATGCAAGATTTGTTGCATGATATGTTTCCTCAAAATAATAATCCAACTGAGCAAACAACGACACCACCAACTAACGAAGAGGAACCAAATAATGAAGCAGCAAAGTTTTATAAATTGCTTGACAACTACAACCAGCCACTTTATGAAGGTTCTAGCACCACTAAATTATCTGCACTAGTTAACTTGCTTCACATTAAGAATTTGGGAAAGTGGAGCAACAAGTCCTTCACCATGTTGTTGGAATATCTGTGGAAGGCTTTCCTACCACAGAACTCTACTTTGCCAAATTCTTATTATGAAGCGAAAAAAACTATTCAAGAACTAGGACTGAGTTATAGGAAAATTGATGCTTGCACGAATCATTGCATGCTCTACTGGAAAGAAGATATAAATGCGGAGTCGTGCAAGGTGTGTGGAGCATCTAGATGGAAAGAAGACAAGCGCACAGGCACCACTCTGCACTCGGCAAAAGGGAAGAAGATTCCACAAAAAACTATGCGGTATTTTCCCTTAAAGCCAAGGCTGCAAAGGATGTTCATGTGCCACAAAACTGCTGAATCCTTTAGGTGGCATGCGGAGGGCAGGGTAGATGATGGTGTCATTAGATGCCCTGCTGACTCGAAAGCTTGGAAATATTTTGATGCAAAAAACATCCCATTTGCAAAAGAAATTCGCAATCTTAGGTTTTGTCTCTCTTCTGATGGTTTCCAACCATATAAAACAATGCGAACATCTCATAGCATCTGGCCCGTATTCCTTGTTCCCCTAAATTTTCCCCCATGGATGTGCATGAAACAAGAAAATGTGATGTTGTCCATGTTGATTCCAAGGCCTGATGGTCCTGGTGATGCAATTGATATTTATCTGCAACCACTTGTAGAGGAATTTACTGAACTATGGAACGAGGGTGTTGACACCTATGATGCATCAACGAAAACAAGTTTCACACTGCGTGCAGCACTTCTGTGGATGGTCCATGACTTCCCTGGTTATGCCAACCTCTCTGGATATAGCACAAAAGGAAAATTGGCTTGTCCAGTATGCCACAGTGGGACTTGTTCATTAAGGCTTAAAAAAGGTGGGAAGTTCTGTTACATGGGGCATCGACGCTTTGTTCATAAAAACCATAGGTGGAGGAAAGATAAAAAATCTTTTGATGGTACCATAGAAACCAGAGAACCACCAACACCCTTAACAGGACAAAATGTGATGGACCAAGTGGCTGATCTAGAGGGGATTATCTTGTCTAAAGATGCAAGTAAGAAGACAAAGGTGTCCCACGATGAAAGAGGAGATAGCTGGAACAAAAGAAGTATATTTTGTAATTTGCCATATTTCAAAACTCTCTTGTTGCGCCATAACCTTGATGTCATGCATATAGAAAAGAATATATGTGATAGCAGCATGGCAACAATTATGGATGTCAAAGGAAAAACGAAGGATAACATAAATTCTCGGCACGATTTGCAACGAATGAAAATAAGGCCAGGTATGCATCCGGACAAGGAAGGGGACAAGCCTACTTTTCCATCTGTGCCTTTCACTTTGCTTCCACCCAATAAGATTTTGTTCCTTCGGTTTTTTAAGGACCTCGAAGTTCTAGATGGATTTTTTTCAAACCTTGGCCGCTGCACTAATATGAAAGAGAAAAAAAATTTAGGACTGAAGAGCCACGACTGCCATGTTATACTAAATCATTTACTTCCTCTTGCACTACGTGGACTTGTTCCCCAGAATATTTATGACCCTTTGGTTGAGCTTTCACAATTCTTTTGCAAATTAAACTCCAAATCACTTTCAGTAGAAGAACTTAATGAAATGCAGGCCCAAATACCTGTGACACTATGTAAGCTTGAAAAGGAATTCCCACCGTCCTTTTTTGATGTCATGATGCATCTGCCTGTTCATTTGGCTAATGAGGCTCTTGTTGGTGGACGTACAATATATCGGTGGATGTATCTCTTTGAGAGACAAATAAAGTGTCTGAAATCGCTAGTGCGAAATTTGGCACGACCTGAGGCTTCCATTGCAGAGGGATACATTGCAGAAGAGTTCATTACATTGTGCTCTAGGTATTTGGATGATGTCGAGACAAAGCATAACCGACCAGGCAGAATCAATGATGCACCAGGGGATGACAACTATTATTTTTCAATATTCAATCCGGATGGAAGGCCATCCGGTGGTCGTAAACCTAGAGATCTTAATCTTCTTGAAGCAGAGCAAGCTCATATTTATGTTTTGAGAAATTGTGATGAAGTTCAACCATATATCAGGTATTGATTATTCGGTTCACTTGTTAAGTACTTAGTCAACTAATTTTTGCTTGCCCATATCAATTAAGCTTTGTATTATTGTAGTGAGTACTCCAGTAGTCAAGATGGATGTTCACTGCAACCATTTACCACCACGTGGAACCAGAAGTTCAATCAGTGGTTCAAAGAGAAGGTAAAGGTTCCAGAATAAAGTCTGTATGTACATACATATGCACGTACATTTCAGTATTTCTGTGTGAAGATGTTAACATAGCTATTTTTCACTGCATAGGTAGCCAGCTTGCACGAACATGATAAGAGTGAGCTCACCGAAGACCTTTTGGCACTATCACGTGGTCCATTGGAAAATGTAACATGTTTTACTGGCTATGACATGAATGGATTCAGATATCGTGTTCAAAGTCGAGATAGACACCTCTGCACACAGAACAGTGGGGTGGCTGTACTTTCAGAACAAGGGGATAATGGTAATGCAGTAGAATATTATGGCATATTGACAGAGATAGTCAAACTGCAATACTTAGGTGGAAGGCGTGTGACATTATTCCGTTGCAACTGGATTGACGTATTTGACAAAGAGCATGGGATGAAGAAAGACAACAAGCATGGAATCGTTAGTCTTAACCTGTAGCGTTTGCTTCTGACAGATGAGCCTTTCGTTCTAGCTAGCCAAGTCTCTCAAGTATTTTTTGTCAACGACAATCTTATAAAAGGATGGCACGCAGTCGTGAAAAATCCATCACGTCATGCTTATAGTGTACCACATGGACAGTCTGATGATGAAGCCTCTGAAGCTGAACCTGACAATGGCGATGAAGATGACTTGCTTCAAAATTCGACATCAACATCACGTAGAAAGAGAACAACATGATGACACTAGTTTATGCAACTCTTAATCTGTAGCAATCGATTTGCTTCATATTTTTGCTTTTACCTTATTAATAAACAGTGACACAAGTAGTTCTGTACTTACTTAATTTGATTTAGCATTCAATAATTCATTATCAGTATATCAATATTCACTTATTTAATTCAATTTTACTTTGTATAGCCTTTGTGCACACTTCAAACTAACTCTATATGCGTAGGGTATCACAATGAGTCAGCACAGGTATGGAAACTTGACAGCATTAGCTCGGGAAAGATGCTCCTCACAGTTGAATAAGTCTGGACTGGTACACCAGGGTATTGCTAGGCGGACCTTGCCAGAGAAATCAAGTCAAATAGCAGATTTCAACAGAAAAAGGGTTACTCACAAGCCTCATTTGCAAGATGAGGAACTGTGGAAAAAGTATGAGTTAGCTGCAAAAGGTACTACAGAAACATGAAAATATTATTCAAGCTATCTACTAAAGGATGATATAATGTGGTTGCTTGTTTTCATAGATGGAAATGATGCGGCAACAAATACACCAATCTTGTTTACTACAAATTGGGATGCTGATGATTCCGGAAGTGAGTTTCTAAGTACCATATATTGTACCAAGAATTGTTTCTACGCTTTATTGTCTTCAAGTAACTCATAATATATTGCAGCTATGAGTGATGAAGCTGATACCAGCAATGATGGTGACATGGGAAATGATATGCATGATTTTCATGGTATGAAAAACTTCAATTTTTTCATTTTTCCTTCATCCACCATGCTGACCGATTGGTTGTATATTTTCAGATGGTGCAAATGGTGCAGATGAATTATTGGGTAATGAAAATCTGGAAAGTGAAGAATCCTAGGATAGCCATGGCTTTGCAGGTACCTCAAAGACCAGTAAGCACAACAATGCAACTGAATTAGTTGATGAAAATCTGGAAAATGAAGAAGTGCGGGGTAACCATGACCTTACAGCTACGTCCAAGACTAGTAAGCTCAGCAATGCAACTTGATTAGATGATACTTCAGCCAGACCGCTACAATATAAATTGTAGCTTGAATGTTTTTCTTTTTTTGTACTTGGTTAACATATTTCTTTCGAATGGTGCAGGACCTCAAACAGGTGAAAAGCGCAGGGTCCGTGGGAAAAATAAATGCAAGGAAGTAGCTGATCTCATGGAGTCCCAAAAAATTAAAGTCCGGTTTTACAATAACCGTGCGCTTTCCAAAAGTTTTGCACGACACTTTTGTAGAATCGTCCGTAATCCTGGAATTACCCCGATGAGGGTAAAGGAATGGTCCAATATTACTGATGCAGCACGGAAACATATATTTGATGCAATTAAGGTATGTTTGGTTAAAAGTTCTAGCATTATAATCTGATTTTCTATACTGATGTATTTATGAGACTCTGTTTTATGAACAACTATTTAGGACAAGTTCGAAAATATTGACGACAACATTGAATAGATGTGTACAAAGATGAGATATTAGACCATCTCAAGAAACTTTGGATCAACTGGCGTGGAGACTTGCACCGGCATTTTGTGAAACCCAACAAGACTATGCAGGAAGCTATGAAAAAGGTACCTAAAGATATTCCAAAGGATGACTGGGAATGGCTTGTCAAGGAGCATTTTTTCAGCAGGGAGTTTCTGGTATGTTCTCATGTTGCCTCTTAATTTTCAACCATTTGTGCAGCTGACAATATAATCCTCTTTAACTACAGAAAAAGAGCAAGAGAAACACCCAAAACAGAGCTAACCTCAAAATGCTTCACCGATCTGGCAGTAAACCCTTTAGACAGATAATTTGGGACATGGTACATGCTTTCACTTCTCTTGTTTTTCATTTCTAATAATATAAGATCAGTGTGAGTTGTCTTTCCATTTTGTTTCAACTAATAATAGTCACTTGCCTATGTTGGAACAGGGAGGAAAGGAAAACAAGCCACCGAGTATGGATAAACTATTTTCAGAGACACACAAGAAGGGTACAGACTTCCCTGATTCTACAACCTCCGCCAAACATGTAAGACTTAATTTAACGTTCATAACTTCCATAATGAACAACACGTGTACAATTCCTACTTAGAGATAGAAGTTTATGCAAATAACTTACTGTTGGCACCTCAGGCAAAAATTAAGACCATAGTTCAGTTGAATCCTGGTCTTTCAAATGATGAAGTCATGCAGAAATGTGACACATCTAAGCGGCGTGATCGCGTAGTTGGATTTGGTGGTGGAATTAGAGCAAGAGATTTGCGAGGACCAGCATTAAGTAAGGCTGAATCAATTTCTCAACTTCAAGCTTCTGAGCAAGCGAAACAAGTACTCGAAGAAAAGGTCAATGGCATGGCGCAAGAAGTATCAGAAATTAAGCATCTTCTATCTGGTAGATCTCTAACTGATAGTTCTCATGAACGCCAACATGATCAAGTAAGTTGTTCTCACACATTGGTTTTATTTGTCATTATACTTTGATGCCATTTATTTACATGGACTGACTTTCATAAACTGATCAACATTTTGTAGGACTGATGGTCCACCAGAATATATATAAGCATAAGGAAGAATATATATAAGCATAAGGAGGCATTGTAATCGCTGGTGAAGAATGATATCCATTCAACCAACGATGGCGTCCCTCTATTGAAGACTAATAAATATTATCTTTTCTACTTGTCTCGTTTTCCATATAGATATGTTCAAATACATTGGTGATATAAGGAGTGCTTTTGACTCAATTTTCTTAGAAGATATTTTAGTTTCAGAATTGTATGCCAGAATATTTGTACTTCTATTAATAAAAGATGTTATGATCCTTTCAATTAAGATTCTTTTGTTTCTATATTAATGTGGATGTTAATATTGAAATGTTGGATGCTGCATAAAGTGATTGTTGAAGGAATGTTATAATATAAGTGGTTCTAAAGAATATGAAAGTGTTAAGAGAGTGGTCGGTAATGATACTTTGGCCAGCATGCTAACATTATTAGCGACGACAAAAGTGGTTGTTATTGCCTTGGGATCGACACACCATCCCACTATTATTAGCGACGACAAAAGTGGTTGTTATTGCCTTGGGATCGACACACCATCCCACTATTATTAGCGACGACAAAAGTGGTCGTTATTGCCTAGGGATCGACGACGACACACCATCTCGTCATTATAAGAATAACGATCACGAAAGGTACGTGGTCGTTATACTTTTAACGATGGAGCCTACTACGACCAGCAGATTGTGGTCGTTACTGACCTTTAACGACCACAATCCAACCATTAACGATCACATATACCGTCGTTAAAAATGGTATTCCTAGTAGTGTGTGCCAAATAACCCACTGGTCTTAGCAGGATAAAATGGTGGCCCATTCACAATGCGAATCGTCCACAAGCCGAAATTCAGATGGGCCGTAAATGCGCTGACCTACTACACGGGCCTTTAACAGGCCAGAAGTATGGTCGGGATTGATTAGTGTCATTTTTATATGGGCCGTTAGTAGGCCCGATGTGACGTTGGGCCACATATGGCACATGGATTTCGTCCGATGTTAACAAGCCGAAAGTCACAACAGGCTGAAAGTGGCCCAAATCTATAGTGGGCCTCTAACAGGCCGAATGTCAGACATGGCCGAATATGACCCAAATCCTTCACGGTCGTTTATGGGCCGAAAGTTTCAATGGCCTATAAATGGGCCCAAATGAATCAGGACCTTTAACAGGCCGGAAACACACCGGGTCGTAATTCGGCCCAAATACTTAGCGGACTATTAACCGGCCAGAAGTGACCATGGGCCGCGATGATGACAAGTTTAGGACGGGCCGTTGACGGGCCGATTTGACACTAGCCGTACGGGCCTTAACTGAGAATGTTGGGCCTTTAGCTAGGCCGGCCCATTATGGTCTGCAAAATCTTGTGGGCCTTTAGTTGGGCTGGCCCATTATGGTCTGCTAAATCTTGTGGGCCTTTAGTTGGGCCAGCCCATCTAATCATTATGGGCCACTTTTGGGCCGGTCCACGTGTCAACATATCATAGGCGCATCTCACCCATTGGATGAGTGACACATGTGCCAACGCGGAGCTGACACGTGGTTCTGTCAGCCAATGAGAATTTTACACGTGGAAAATCGGCATTGGTCATGGCTGTTAGCGGGTTATCGGATCCAAAACCAGACCCGATAGCTTAACGGTGACCTGTTACGGTGGATGCCACGTGTCGGTCACCCTTGACGAAAGTACTTCCATGACACGGCATTTATAGTCATGGAAGTGGACACTTCCATGATGATAATTTTGCTAATGTCAGGGAACACTTCTACGACAGCACATGTATGACTATCTTGATTCTGTCATAAAATCGTCATGGATGTACATGCATGACAGAAAACGTGACCTACTATGACAAACACGTATAATCACGGAAGTGTATTTGTTTGTAGTGGGAGAGGAGGCGGCCGGCCTAGAGGGGGCGCGCCAAGGGGTGGAGTCCTACTAGGACTCCACTCCTAGTAGGATTCGACCCCCTTCCTTCCAACGGAGAGGGGAAAGGGGAAAGAGGGGAGAGGGAGAAGGGAAGGGGGTGCGCCCCCACCCCTTGTCCAATTCGGATTGGGCAGGGGGGAGGCGCGCGCCACCTCCTGTGGCCTTCCTCTCTCCAATATGGCCCATGATGCCCATTAACTTTCCCGGGGGTTTCCAGTAACCTCCCGGTACTCCGAAAAATCCCCAAACCTCTTCGGAACCATTCCGGTGTCCGTATATAACCTTCCAATATATCAATATTTACCTCTCGGCCATTTCGAGACTCCTCGTCATGTCCGTGATCTCATCCGGGACTCCGAACAAAATTTGTTCAACAAAACACATAACTCATAATACAAATCGTCATCGAACGTTAAGCGTGCGGACCCTACGGGTTCGAGAACTATGTAGACATGACCAAGACACATCTCCGGCCAATAACCAATACCGGAACCTGGATGCTCATATTGGTTCCTACATATTCTACGAAGATGTTTATCGGTCAAACCGCATAATGATACGTCTCCAACGTATCTATAATTAATGAAGTATTCATGCCATGTTTACAACAATTTTATATGGTTTTGGTATGGTTAGCATGGAACTAACCCGGACTGATGCTGTTTTCAGCAGAACTACCGTGGTGTTGTTTTTTGTGCAGAAATGAAAGTTCTCCAAATGAGCTGAAACTTTTTGATGATTTTTTTGGAACAAAAGAGACCCCAGAAGCTTCATGGAAGGACCAGGAGGTGAAGGAGTAGGGCCCAAGACACCGGGGCGTGCCTGGGCCCTTGTTCGTGCCCCGGTGGGTTGTGCTCACCTCGAGGCCCATCTTCGCATCAAACCGATGCCAAAAAAATCCTATAAATAGAGAAACCATCAGAAGTAACCCTAGACTAAAAGTTCCGCCGCCGCGAGGCTCTGTAGCCATAGAAAACCAATCTAGACCCGTTCTGGCACCCTGCCGGAGGGGGAACTCATCACCGATGGCCATCTTCATCATCCCGGCGGCCACCATGATGAGGGAGTAGTCCACCCTCGGGGCTGAGGGTTTGTACCAGTAGCTATGTGTTTAATCTCTCTCTCTCTCTCGTGTTCCTGAGATGGAACGATCTTGATGTATCACGGGCTTTGTTAATTTAGTTGGATCATATGGTGTTTTCCCCTCTCTATCTTGTTGTGATGAATTGAGTTTTTCCCTTTGAGATTTTGTTGTTATCGGATTGAATACTTATATGGATTTGAGAAAACTTGATATATGTCTTGCAATTGAATACTCGTGGTGACAATGGGGTATCGTATTGATTTACTTGATATATTTTTGGCACTCAAATGGCGAATTCCCGAGGTGACATTGGGGTAATCTATGCATAGGGGTTGATGCACGTTCTCGTCTTTGTTTCTCCGGTAGAAATCTTGGGGCACTCTTTGAGGTTCTTTATGTTGGATTGAGTATTATGAATCTGAATTTGCTTTGGTGTTATTTTAGTACGAACACTAGGATAGATTGAACGGAAAGAATAGCTTTGTGTTATTTTAGTACGAACTCTTGAATAGATCGAATGAAAAGAATAGCTTTGAGGTGGTTTCGTACCCTACAAACAATTTTGTCTTATGTTCTCCACTAGATAGGAACTTTGGAGTGATTCTTCGTTGCACTTTGAGGGATGATTATATGATCCATTTATATTAGCATTGTTGAGAGATTGCACTAACGAAAGTACGGACCCTAGGCATTTTTTCAAGCATTGCAATATCGTTTGTGCTCCGTTTTATCAATTGCTACCTTGCTGTTTTTTTATTGTTCCTATCACAAAAATCAGTATCGATTATCATTACTACACTTTTATTACCATCTCTTCGCTGAACTAGTGCACCTATACAATTTACCATTGTATTTGGTGTGTTGGGGACACAAGAGACTTTTTGTTATTTGGTTGCAGGGTTGCTTGAGAGAGACCATCTTCATCCTACACCTCCCATGGATTGATAAACCTTAGGTCATCCACTTGAGGGAAAATTGCTACTGTCCTACAAAACTCTGCACTTGGAGGCCCAACATGAGTCTACAAGAATAAAGTTGCGTAGTAGACATCAAGATCTTTTCTGGCGCCGTTGCCGGGGAGGTGAGTGCATGAAGGTATATCTTTTGACCTTGCAATCGAATCTTTTAGTTTCCTGTTTTATCACTAGTTTGGTTTATAAAACGAAAACTACAAAAAAATGGAATTGAGGTTGCATCATATTATTGATCATCTTTATAATATCTTTCTTGAAAATGATGGATCGGAAAATTGTGCTCAATTGTTAGAAGAAGAAGTCAATAAAATGTTTGGCACAAAATATTTGAATGACAAGCATTATTGCAATGTTGTTGGGATGAATTCTTTGAATATCCATGATGCTAATGATATGCAAAGCTACAAGCTTGGGGATGCTATGTTTGATGAAGATGATATTTTTAGTCCCCCAAGTTTTGGTGAGAAAATTTATTACGATGATGGCATGCCACCTATTTATGATGATTATATTGATGAAAGTGAATTTGGACAGGTCATGACTTCATTTAATGATGAACCCACTATTTTGGAAGAGGATCCAATTGACTATGACAACAAAGTTCCTATCTATGATGATTATGGTGATGACATGTATGCTATATTTAATAATAATAACTATAAAACTTCTCATCATGATTTTAATTTTCAATCCCATGATATTTATTTTGTTGAGTTTGCTCCCACTATTATGAATGGTAATAAATTTGGTTATGTGGAGAGTAACGAAATTTCTATGCTTATGCATCATGAAAATAGTGCTTTATGTGATAGTTATATTGTTGAATTCATTCATGGTGCTAATGAAAATTATTATGAGAGAGGAACATATGCTTGTAGGCTTCTCACTAATATCAAGTTTCCTCTCTTTATGTTGAAAGTTTTGAAGTTGCACTTGTTTTGCCTTCCTATGTTAGATGATTCTTGTTCCCATAAGTTGTTTGCTCACAAAATCCCTATGCATAGGAAGTGGGTTAGACTTAAAATGTGCTTGCCATGTGCTTAATGATGCTCTCTTCATGTTTGAATTCTTATCTTTTATGTGAGCATCACTGAAATCATCATGCCTAGCTAAAAGGCATTAAACAAAAGCGCTTGTTGGGAGACAACCCAACACTTTTACCTACTGTTTTTGTGTGTTCACATGATTATGCTATTGTAGTAATCATGTTTTATTGCTTTTGTTTCAATAAAGTGCCAAGTAAAGCCTTTGGGATAGGGTGGATGATAGTTGACTTGAATCTGTGCAAAAACAGAAACTTTTGCGCTCAGTCCAGGAAATTTGAAACTTCACTGGAACGCGATTTTGATCTGAAAGTTTTATAGGTGATAGATATACAAATTCTCTACGTTGTCCTAATTTTGCAGATTTTTTGGAGTAGCAGAAGTATGGTTGGAGTACATATTACTTCAGACTGTTCTGTTTTTGACAGATTCTGTTTTCAATGCATAATTTGCTTGCTTCCTAGTTTCTACAGCTTATATTGCTCAATATAAATTGTGGAAATGATATGCTACAGTAGGCATTGTGTGGAAAAAATTATGAATCTTGTCTTTGACAGTACCAAAGTGAAACGGTTTGCTCTTTATCATACTAACCTATCTCACGAAGTTCCGTTAAGTTTTGTGTGATTGAAGTTTTCATGTTTTGGGTGAGATGTCGATATGAGGAGAATAAGGAGTGACAAGACCCTAATCTTGCGGATGCCCAAGGCACCCAAAGGTAATATTCAAGGAATATCCAAGCAACTAAGCTTGGGGATGCCCCGGAAGGCATCCCCTCTTTCGTCTCCAACATTATCGGTAACCTCACTTGGAGCTATGTTTTCATTCGTCACATGCTATATCTTTCACTTGGAGCGTCATTTTTATTTGTTAGGATTTTCTTGCTGTTATTTAGAATAATATTTTGCATCTTTCTTTTCAATAAAAATGTCAAGGATAGCCTTTACCATGCTTATTTTGCAAGTACACTGTTGTTGTTTCAAAACAGAAAGTTTATCGCTATTGCAAAAATTCCCTAGAAAAGTCAGAATGTGATAAAATGTTGAAACTTTTTGCAAAATAAGCTCTGATAAATTTTCTACAGTGTGGTTATTTTTCATAATTCTTGGAGTTAGGGACGTTTGATGAATCTTGTATTCTTTACAGACTGTACTGTTTTGGCAGATTGCTGTTATGTTTGCATTGTTTGCATATGTTTGCTTGTTTAATGATTTTATTCGAGGATAGGAGTATTAAATATGCAGAGGCATTAGTATGCAATGTTGAATAATAATTTTTGTTATTTTCTACAGTAGAGAATGATAAGGTTTTTGCATTGGTTTATACTAAATTATCTCACAAGTTCTTGTTGAGTTTTGTGTGGATGAAGTTTTTAAGATTTAGGGAAACCGTGATATGAAAGGAATTAAGGAGACACAAAAGCTCAAGCTTGGGGATGCCCAAGGCACCCCAAGATAACATTTCAAGAAGTCTCAAGCATCTAAGCTTGGGGATGCCCCGGTAGGCATCCCACCTTTCTTCTTCAACGATTATCGGTTAGTATCGGTTGAGCCTAAGTTTTTGCTTCTTCACATGATGTGTGCTATCCTTGGAATGTCATTTTGTTTTGTTTTACGTGCTGTTTTAATAAAATACTTAGATCTGAAAGTTTTTAAATAAAATAGAGTCCTCAAATAGTTGCTAGAGAGGCTAATTAAGCGGCACTCACATCCCGTCAACGAAGCTCTTTTCTATGGAATTGCTCTAGTGCTTCACTTATATCTTTTTGAGCACGACGTGCTTTAGTATTTTTGAAGAAATTCTCTCTTGATTCACCTAAATTTATTTGAGAGAAATAAATATTATGCTCATGATCTTCACTTATATTTGTTTGAGCTTATCAAAAGCAACACATGGAAACTAGTCCCAAAGTGATAGATATCCAAGAAGGATATAATAAAAACTTTCATGAAGATCATTGGACAAAATAAACTTGATTCCTTGTAATTGTTTTGAGATATGATGATGTGATATGTGAGTCATGTTGATGAGTAATTATGCTTTAGTAAGAATATTGGTGTTAAGGTTTGTGATTCCCTATGCAAGCACAAAATTCAATAGTTATGCAATGAAATTACATCCTACTTGTGGTGCATTATTCGGTGTTAATTATGCTCAATGCTCGCTTATGAGATTATTCGTTTCTTGGTTGGTCGCTTCTCAATCTTTTGCTATCCTTCATTTTGCACTAAGTATGATCATTACTTGTGCATCAAAAATCCTTTAAACCAGTTTTGCCACATGAGTCCACTATATCTACCTATATGCGGTATTCTTTTGCCGTTCTAAGCAAATTTGTATGTGCCATCTCTAATTTTCAAAATAAAATTCTCTTTTGTGTGCACGTACCACTCGCGTGGCGGTGAGGGGTGGCCAATATTTTCCATGCTAGATTTATTATTCTCACGATAAGTGTTTATTCACTTGTCATTGCACGAGAGTAAGGAAAAGGTATTAGGGATGCCCAGTCTTGAAATAAAAAATGAATTTAATTTATGTTGTCAAATAATAAATTCCTTGGAAAGTGTTGGTATGGAGGGCACCCGTGGATACGATTAGCCATGGAAAGTGAAAGTATGGTGGAAAAAGGAATAAACTTTATTTTCTATTTGGGAACCGCCTATGATATATCTAGCATGGAAAGTGTTGGGAGCTCTAAGTCGTTTTCGTTGGTGGGAAAAGTATGCCTCTCAAAATGTTTTTATCTCTCAATTTTTGCTTTGAGCTCTGGCACCTCTACAAATCCCTACTTCCCTCTGTGAAGGGCCCTTTCTTTTACTTCATGCAATTTTTATTTTAAATTCGAGTCTCCATCTTCCCTTATAAAGCACCAACTAGGAGGCACTATGATCGTACTTGAGCATTTGGTGTAGCTAATATGCGAGTGTGTTTCATGAATGGGTCAATGATTGAGCATGATGGGCTAGGGATAACTTATTTTAGCGTTGATATTTTGAAAGACATGGTTGCTTGTTGGTATGCTTGAGTATTTAAGTTATTATGTCAAAACTAGACTATTGCTTTGAACAATATAAAAAGTCCAAATATCCATGCTACAAAAGAAAAATTATATATATGACGAATATGATAGGTAGCTTTCCACAACAAAATTTTCGTTTTCAATTGCTACTTTATCATAATAAGTTTTATGAGAAAGAGTTGCTGTTATGATGCTAGGAAAAGTGATTGGAATTATCATTGATCAAACTTATGCACTTTGCTAGCATTCACACTTCATAAATTATTTCTTTTATCATTTACCTACTCGAGGACGAGTAGGAATTAAGCTTGGGGATGCTGATACGTCTCCAACGTATCTATAATTTATGAAGTATTCATGCCATGTTTACAACAATTTTATATGGTTTTTGTATGATTTGCATGGAACTAACCCAGACTGACGCTGTTTTCAGCAGAACTACCGTGGTGTTGTTTTTCGTGCAGAAATGAAAGTTCTCCAAATGAGCTGAAACTTTTTGATGATTTTTTTCGAACAAAAGAGACCCCGAAGCTTCGTGGAAGGACCAGAAGGTGAAGGAGTAGGGCACAAGACACCGGGGCCCATCTTCGCATGAAACCGACGCCAAAAAATCCTATAAATAGAGAAACCATCAGAAGTAGCCCTAGATTAGAAGTTCCACCGCCGCAAGGCTCTGTAGCCACCGAAAACCAATCTAGACCCATTTCGGCACCCTGCCGGAGGGGAAAATCATCACCGGTGGCCATCTTCATCATCCCGGCGGCCACCATGATGAGGAGGGAGTAGTCCACCCTCGAGGCTGAGGGTTTGTACCAGTAGCTATGTGTTTAATCTCTCTCTCTCTCTCTCTCTCTCTCTCTCTCTCTTTCTATCTCTATCTCTTGTGTTCTTTAGATGGCACGATCTTGATGTATCTCGGGCTTTGTTAATGTAGTTGGATCATATGGTGTTTTCCCCTCTCTATCTTGTTGAGATGAATTGAGTTTTTCTTTTTGAGATTTTGTTGTTATCGAATTGAATACTTATATGGATTTGAGAACACTTGATATATGTCTTGCAATTGAATACTCGTGGTGACAATGGGGTATCGTATTGATTCACTTGATATATGTTTTGGCACTCAACTCGCGGATTCCCGAGGTGACATTGGGGTAATCTATGCATAGGGGTTGATGCACGTTCTCGTCTTTGCTTCTGCGGTAGAAATCTTGGGGCAGTCTTTGAGGTTCTTTATGTTGGATTGAGTATTATGAATCTGAATTTGCTTTGGTGTTATTTTAGTACGAACTCTAGGATAGATTGAACGGAAAGAATAGCTTTGTGTTACTTTAGTATGAACTCTTGAATTGATCGAACGGAAAGAATAGCTTTGAGGTGGTTTCGTACCCTACAAACAATTTCGTCTTATGTTCTCCACTAGATAGGAACTTTGGAGTGATTCTTCATTGCACTTTGAGGGATGGTTATATGATCCAATTATATTAGCATTGTTGAGAGATTGCACTAGCGAAAGTACGGACCGTAGGCCTTGTTTTCAAGCGTTGCAATATCCTTTGTGCTCCGTTTTATCAATTGCTACCACTACAAAAAAATACACTTCCGTGATGATACGTGTTTGTCATAGTAGGTCACTTTTTCTGTCATGCATGTACATCCATGACAATTTTATGACAGAATCAAGATAGTCTTACCTGTGCTGTCGTAGAAGTGTTCCATGACATTACCAAAATTATCATCACGGAAGTGTCCACTTCCATGACGATAAATCGCGCGTCACAGAAGTGCTTTCGTCAAGGGTGACCGACACGTGGCATCCACCGTAACGGAACGTCATTAAGCTATCGGGTCCGGTTTTGGATCCGATAACCCGTTAACAGCCCCGACCAATGGGGATTTTCCACGTGTAAAATCATCATTGGCTGGAGGAAACACGTGTCGGCTCACCGTTGGGACAGATGTCATCCACTCATTGGACCCAAAGCGCCTATGATACGTCGACACGTGGCACGGCCCAACAGAGGCCCATTCCTGTTAAAAGGCCGGCCCATTTGACTTGGTCAAAAGGTGGTGGGCCGGCCCACGGCAAGCCTGTTAACGGCATGTTCGCATATAGCCCATTTACAACCCGCTAACCCAGGGCCCGTTTACGGCCTATCTGAATTAGGCCCAGTAGCGTCATCTGGGCCGTCCAATATAATTCCAGCCCATTTTAACTTCTGGCCCATGTATGGCCCATAACGTATTTCGGCCCATATGAGTCCCTTTGTAACTCTTGGCCCATTAATGGCCCGTGGTGAAACAGGCCCGTAATGAACAGTGTATCGCTTTATACCCATTAGCGGCCCATTATTCCATTGGGTCGTTTCCAGCCCGTGTTACCTTTCGGCCTTCTGAGGGCCCATTTATTCTTGGCCTCATTTCCAGCATTCGGTTACTTACGGCCCGTTATTGGCCTTTTCTGCTTGTGGGCCAAATTCAGCCCGTGGATACAGTCGGCCCGTTTGTGGCCCGTTAATCTGTTCGGCCATTTTCATAGCATCATCAAATACGACCTATTAATGGCCCGTTATGGTCAGCCCATAAAACATACAATTTCCACTCTAGCCCGTTTACGGCCCCTTATACGGCCCGTACAAGGCCTATAGATGAGACGGCCCGTAGAAGGCCCATGGATCCTACGGGACGTAGAAGGCCCATTAACCCGACGGCCCACAGAGGGCCCATTGATCCGACGGCCCATAGAAGGCCCATTGGTCCGACGGCCCATAGAAGGCCCATGGATCCGATGGCCCATAGAAGGCCCATGGATCCGACAGCCGATAGAAGGCCCACAGATCCGACAACCCATAGAAGGCCCACGGATCCGACGGCCATAGAAGGCCATGGATCGTCCGTCCCGTAGATGGCCCATGGATCGTACGGCCTGTGGAGGGCCATGGTCACTACAACGTTTGGGCGAGTTGGCCCCCGTTTGAATGATATAACATATTCAAAGAATTATCCTACTCTATACTATCACCTCTAAAAAACATACACTATAGAATAAAGAGACTATGGCATAGAAACGTAGAATAATCCTACACTATACAATAAAGAAATTACAGCCGATTATACCCACTGGGCATTATGGTTTGGCACCAGTGATAATAAAGCATACACAAACAACAAATTACATACACTGGGCAAATACAACTCATACATCATGGATGCGCATCAACATAACTTACCATTTGAACTATAATCTCTTTAGAAAATAGGATTGGCCGGATTTAGATAGCACAAATTTCAGTCTGCAAAATCTCCAATTCCTTCGTTGTTACCTCAGTGTCTTGTTTCATTTTTTTGACTCCTGCATCTAATACCTGCATGTCCAGTCTCAACTTGTTGATTGTACGTTCAGAATCATGTACACGTTGTCTTGCCACCTCTAGTTGATGCTCGAGAACATCAGCACATTCCGATTCCAATCCATAATCATTTGGTAACGGCCATGCCGCACTGCTCGCAGATCTTTGTGTTGATGTCACTTCATCCTGAAATGTTTCTATAAGTACACATGACTAGGGCAAAAGTATAGTTACAACAGTGAAGCGAGCAAGACAGACTATTTTGTACATGGCAAAACAGGACTAACAATAATGTTACACGTCATGAAGCATAAGCAGGTGATATTTTAAAAATTATAAAAAAGGTAGTTTGTGCAGCCTGCATACAGAAATCTCTCTTAGCTCACGAGAGGAGCATGATGTTGGGGCCCAATCCAAAACACAGACAAGTTGCAAATTTAGACAGCACGTTGCGTAGAAGTAAGCAAGCAGTTTGCCATTCTGTAGCTCAATTAAAGTCTTAGGGAGCATAATGAACAGCAGAGGGTTTCATACAAACATACTACAACAAGCAAAACTATGCAATCATTAGCCTAGTATAAACTAGATTGTGAGCCTCATGCAATAATAGTTGGTTAATAGACTTCAAAGCTTCAGGCACACTTCGGGAGAGTAATTAAATGGTAAGGCCTTTAATTATGTCAACTAATAGTTATACAAGTACCCAACATCAGGCATCATTCTTTGGGCATCTCATTAACTGAGGACAAATAAAGCAATTGAAAAGAGCAAATTAACTATGCCTGAAACAAACAAGGAATTGAAATGTTGAGTTGGATACAGTGACTTACCTTAACAGGTTGAAGAGGCTAAGCGCAGCTGCTACTTCTCTTGCAAGGCTCCTTCCTAACATCTTGTACTTGGAAATCCTCAATCTTATCTTCATTGCACCCCCTCTGCAAGGTGACACAAACTAGCTAGTTACTCGTCTCCTTGGAAGATAAATATGCATACTTTCCAGTCTGTGAACACAAAAGGATGAGATTATAACAAAACAACACCACATAATGAAACATGCTCCATCTCTTGCACTTGCACACAATGAAATGAGCATTTACTATGTCTGCACTATGTAAAAACTAGGCATACCTTCGAACTGGATCTCTAGGTACTCTTGGAGAGCCTACTTTAGTGTACAGCCAAACCTTTATGTCACCTATGAGTTAGAAAAGGCCCCACTACAGCAGCCCTTAGTGTTTAAATCATTGACAAGCTATGTTAGAGTGTTAGGTCAAGAACAGCAAGTAATCAAAGCAAACAGTCCTAGTATGGCTGGCTGATGCAAACAAGCAATTGAACAGATGTGTGAGCAAATCTTAAATATCAAGAAAACAAGCAAAGAAGGAGGCTTAAAGACCATCACTTGACTGACCAGATTTAAGGGGCATTTAAACATCATGTGCAACGTATGAACTAACATAAACATTGCATATTCCAGATTCTACAATGGAATGCACATGTATTAGGTTATGCCATGTATGATGATGCCTAAATGTACACAATAGCAGGCATGAGTGATTCATCATTGCACGCACAATTGAATTGCAGGTTAAGGGCCAGTTCTATTCCGCCTTTTCAGGGCTTATTGTCAAAATAAGCCATAAAAGATGTAAAGAAGTCATTTTTGAGTTATGGGCTTGGGCTTAACTAATTTCGCTTTGGAGGGGGGTGTTTCGGGTAGAACCTCACTAAAAACTGAAGGGAAGGGGAATAGTGAAATGACTCTGTTGTCTGCCTATATTACACTCAAAATGCAACTGGTGACGCCCGCTGAGGGAGTCTTGGATAAGGGGGTATCCGGACTGCCGGACTATATACTTTGGCCGGACTGTTGGACTATGAAGATACAAGATTGAAGACTTCGTCCCGTGTCCGGATGGGACTCTCGTTTGCGTGGAAGGCAAGCTTGGCGATTCGGATATGTAGATCTCCTTCTCTGTAGCCGACTCTGTGTAACCCTAGCCCCCTCTGGTGTCTATATAAACCGGAGGGTTTAGTCCGTAGGACCAAGATCAACAATCATAATCATAGGCTAGCTTTTAGGGTTTAGCCTCTATGATCTCGTGGTAGATCAACTCTTGTAATACTCATATCATCAAGATCAATCAAGCAGGAAGTAGGGTATTACCTCCATCGAGAGGGCCCCAACCTGGGTAAGCATTGTGTCCCCCGCCTCCTGTTACCATTAGCCTTAGACGCACTCGGCATTGGTTGAAAAGCCTTCCCGAAAACTCAATTGGAAGTTGGGAGGAACTTGAGGATGCTTTCAGGGCTAATTTCCAAGGGACCTATGTCCGACCTCCGGATGCAGACGATCTAAGTCACATAATTCAGCAACCCGGAGAGTCAGCCCGAAAGCTTTGGAACACATTTCTCACTAAGAAGAATCAAATCGTCGACTGCCCAGACGCCGAAGCCTTGGCGGCTTTCAAGCATAGCGTCTGGGACGAATGGCTCGCCAGACACCTCGGCCAGGAAAAGCCAAGGACAATGGCAGCCCTCACAAGCCTTATGACCCGCTTTTGCGCGGGCGAGGACAGTTGGTTCGCCCGCAGAGGTACCAACAACCCTGGCACATCCGAAGTCAGGGATGGCAACGGAAAGCCATGGCGCAATAGAAATAAGCGTCGAAATAACGAAGACAACCCAGACAATACGTCAGTCAACGTCGGATTCAGGGGCTCTCGACCCGGTCAACAGAAGAAGCCATTCAAAGGCAGTAGAGATGGACCGTCCAGCCTAAACAGGATTCTAGACAAATTATGTTAGATTCATGGCACCCCCGAAAGACCTGCAAATCATTCCAACAGAGAATGCTGGGTCTTCAAGCAGGCCGGCAAACTAAACACCGAACACAAGGGGAAGGAGACGCCAAGTGAAGACGAGGATGAGCCCCGCCAGCCGAACACTAGGGGACAGAAGAAATTTCCACCAGAGGTCAAAACAGTAAACATGATTTACACTGTAGAGCCCGTCGCCCCCAAGTTAAACACATGGTCGGCCTGCCCGATCTCTTTCGATCGCAGGAATCATCCGACTAGTATCATGCATGGAGGTTCGGCTGCCTTGGTGCTTGACCCAATAATTAACGGATACAATCTCACCCGAGTCCTTATGGACGGAGGCAGTAGTATCAATCTGATATATCAGGATACTGTCCGCAAAATGGGGATAGACCCATAAAAAATTAGCCAAAGCACTACTACCTTTAAAGGAGTAATATCAGGCGCAGAGGCCCACTGTACAGGCTCTCTAACATTAGAGGTTGTATTCGGTTCTCCCGACAACTTCCGAAGCGAAGTACTAACCTTCAGCATCGCTCCATTCTGAAGCGGCTACCATGCACTACTTGGAAGAACGGCTCTCGCCCATTTTAATGCAGTCCCGCATTACGCTTATCTTAAACTCAAGATGCCCGGTCCACATGGCGTCATCTCAATTAGCGGAAATATAGAGCGTTCTTGGCGTGCGGAAGAATATGCGGCGGCTCTAACAGCCAGACCAACTCCCCAACCCGAATAAATGATCGGTCAGCAAGACCACGGACGCGGCTAGACGTGTCCGGCGCACCACTAGTTGTAGTAGCCCAGATAAACCTGAGCTTGGTTGGCGGACACGCCCCCACATGTGGTGCTAGGGGCTGCCCGCACGTACAAAGGCTCATAATCCGGCTAGATCCTATTAGTAAATTAATAGATTGCATTTTTATGGTTCATTAAGAAAAACCAACTTTTCGCATGATTACCAGATTCTCTCACCTGGGTTTTCTCTTTTTTGCAGATGATCATCGTGCTACACCCTTCCAGGATACGGAACAACGGAGACAAAAGGCGCAGACGTGCAGCAGGGCCCCGGTCAAAGGTTTCTTTTTAGATTAAGACCCTGCGTAAACCTTTTGTAATGTCTCTTGTTGATTCACCCCCTCCGGATACTTTATACAACCGAGTGGGATAACAGCGTTATTGGCATTTTGTCACGCCAAGATTAATGCATGTACTTGGAAATTTAGGGCTCATTATCGAGGGCGTTACTCAACCAAGATTATGTTGTAAAGTCCAAATACCTTAGGGAGTGTTCGGCATCGCGAGTTTGGCCTTATATGCATCAGCTCCGAATCATGTCTTTGGTCAAATGTTGGGTTTGCCCGTCTCCCGTGTTTTGATACCTTACATTCCGCTCTATCGGCTAAGGTGCCACCGGGAGAACTACTGCGATTGTGCCCCGGTTCGTCTGGGCGAGCACCTCAGTAGAGAAAGTTGAAAACTGACTGTCATGATAAAGCGAGAGACTGTTCAAGCACTCGATGACTCAGCGGAATCTTCGGGATTCCTCCGCATTAACGAAGGACCGTTTCCTGGTCATGTACGCGCACCGTATTCGGATGAGCGCGGACATACCATGGGCTATATAGTTGCCCCACCGTCAAACTCCTATGGCTAAGTGAAAGTGTTAAAGCAATATAGTCCGATTGCCTTGTTCGCCGCGCTATCACCTCCTCAAACGGACCAAGACGTTGGATCAAGTCTGATTATGCGTTTTACCGAACACCCCCGCGTTATATGCGTGGGGGCTGAAGCCGACGACTGCAATCTTTCAGGTTATATAAATATATACATAAACGGCCGCACAGGAGGCACTTAATACTTTACAGGCAAAAGTATAAAAATAGCCTTTATAATCAAAATAGCATTGTTTTTACAATCAAGATACATGTCATTAGAACATGGTACTTTTTGAGCACTGAGCCTCTATTAAATGGGCACCTTCTAGGACTTCTTAAAAATAGTGCTCGGGCGAGTCCTGGCCTCCGGTCGGACCCCTGGTTGCAATGGCGGTGGCCTCCATCTCTGCCCAGTATGTTTTAACATGGGCAAGAGCCATCCGCGCACCCTCTATGCACGCCGACCTCTTTATAGCGTCGATATGCGGCACAACACGAACAAATCGTTTCACTAAACCAAAATAACTTTCCGGACTTGGTTCCTTCGGACAAAGATGATCCATGACAGATCTCATGGCAAGCCCGGACAACCTATGGAGCTCGGCCCACTCGGCCATTTGTTCATTCAACAGCACCGGACGCTTTGGAGCACTGAACTGCGACCAGAACAACTTTTCCACCTCATGATCCTTTTAATCTTTGAAATACTTAGTCGCATCAGCAGCACTCTTTGCTAAGTCCAGGTATGGGTCTGCAGCACTCCATAATTTATCCAGAGGGGCATACTTCGGATCGCCGAACTTCGTCCATAATAGGAAGGGCTTCCCAGCCGTCATATCTCCGGCTTTGCGAAGCTCCTCCCGCGCCGCTCTGATTCCAGAACGTGCTTCCTTGGCTGCTTCTAAGGCCTTCTTTAAGTCAGTCGCTATCGTCTGGTTCTCCCTCTCGAGGAGCTCATAGCAGCTGGCGGCATTTTGCAGCTCAAGAGCCATGTTGGCTATTTTCTCTTTGCTCTGGCGATGAGCAGCCTGTTCGGCTTTCAACTCTTCGGCTGCCTTCAGGGCAGCCGCATCACTTCTTCTGGCTTGCTCCTTGGCTCGGGCAAGTTCCACCCGCAGGGTGTCCACGGCAGCCAAAGCGAATTATAGATACTAGCATAATGCTCCTCTTAATATTCGCTGACCACCCGAAAATACATACCCTGCGCCTCGTCAAGCCGCTTGTTCACAAGCACGATGTCGGCGTCGGCCACGTCAAGGTGCCGCCTCAGTTCGGCAAAATCAGCAGTCCAGTCAGCCGCCGGACCCTCAGCCGCCTACACATGAAAGCAGTTCGGTCATTACCTGGGACTATGATCCTCTGTTCGCCGCTGGTCGGCAACCAGAGTCTCAGGGGCTACTATCTATACAGAGCACACCTATCGTGTGCGGTACGGTCAAAAAATATACATATTACTTTGCATACCACAAAGCCTCTTAGCAGGCTTGTAAAAGCTTCATTTAACCCGCTCTTAGCGGATGAAATTCTCTCAATCACCGTACCCATTAAGGTATGATGCGCCTCTGAGATAGCCGCTTCCATCAAAAGACTCATCATTGTGTCCGGTTGGGCACCGGACAATCCCGGGCTCTTATTGTTGCTCTCCTTGGGAGCCGGATACTCCGGACTTCGGGTGGCCAAAGAGTTACCTTCTGGCCCTTGCGGATCAGGTGAAATCCTCCGCGACGACAACTCAGGGTTGTCTGTCTCGCGATGCGGGGAACCAGGGGAAGGCGTCTCGCTCTCCATCATCTCCGGAAGAACATCCCCCGAAGACGAACTTTGTTGAGAAGGGCTAGGAGCCGGACAGTAAAACATGTGTCCTGGTCGTTATCCTCAGAGAAGAAAAAAGATATATTTGTCAAAGTGCCTTTGTTCACTTACGGCTCGGTTGATGGCTGGCCCCCTTGCGGGCGCTGTGTGGCAAGAATGCCCTCCGGGCCGGGGGCCCCTGGCGAAGGTTTCTTCCCTCGTTTGGAAGCCTCCGTTTCCAAATCTTCAGGGGCGCCCCTTTTCTTCCCATGGGGAGAGGTGATTTTTGATTCACCTCTCCGATCACCCTCCTTTGCGGAGGTACCAATTCCCCCGGTTTGGATGTGTAATGCATGAAGCCCGCTCTCGGCTTCTCTGTGCCTCCCCTCATCTTCTCCTGATGGCACTTGGTAGGGTGCACGCTCCAGCATCCTGGCTAGAACAGGATTCGGCGAGCCTTCAGGAAGAGGGGCCGAACACCTGATCCTCTCCGCCTTCTTTATCCAATCCTGGCCGAGGGTGCTTTATTAGAATGATGTTATAACAAACATAATAACGGTGTGTTCGGTTGCAGAGTTACTTAGTTGGGTATCTGGGCAGTTGCAGTTCAGACACGCATCCTCGGTGGTGTCCGGACACTTTATTCGTGATCCGAAGAATAGTCGATACATCCCTTCGAGCGTCACGCCAAAGAAGTGTTGAATAGTTCGCGATCCTTCTGGGTTGAACTCCCACATACGGAGAGGTCGATGTTTGCACGGCGGGACCCGACAAACCAGCATTACTTGCTTTACTTGGACGAGACTGACGTCCCTCCTGAGGAGATCTCGGATGGGGCTTTGCAATGAAAGCACGTCATTAATTGGCCCCCAGTCCAGCCCTTTGTTGACCCACGACGCCAGTTGAGGCGGAGGGCCCGGGCGAAAGGCTGGGGCGGCCACCCACTTTGTACCCCAGGGGGCAGTGATGTAAAACCACTCCCGCTGCCATAATTCGGACACCTCCGGGAAGGAATCCTTCGGCCATGGGGCGTCGGCACCTTTGCTTATTATAGCACCTCCGCACTCTGCGTGTCGGCCCTCGATCATCTTCGGCTTCACATTGAAGGTCTTGAGCCACAAGCCGGAGTGGGGAGTAATGCGGAGGAAGGCCTCACACACAACGACAAACGACGAGATGTAAAGGATGGAATCTGGAGCTAGGTCATGGTAATCTAGCCCGTAATAAAACATGAGCCCTCTTACGAAGGGATCAAGACTAAAGCCAAGCCCTCGAAGGAAGTGGGAAATAAATACGACACTCTCGCTGGGTTCGGGAGTAGGAATAACCTGCCCTTGAACAGGTAGCCGGTGGGAGATTTTGGCGGTCAGATACCTAGCCTCCCTAAGCTTCTTAATATCCTCCTCTGTCACAGAAGAGGCCATCCACCGGCCTTGAAGGTTGGATCCGGACATGATTGAAGGTCCGAAGCGCTTAGCCTAAGCCTTGGGTGTTGGAATTCGAGGTAAGGGAAGGGAGGATTGGGCGTGGAAAGAAAAGGACAGGTTTGTACCTCTTTATAAAGGGGGTGAATATCAAGCGTCCTCCGTGTGACCGTTCGGAACTTGCCTAAAACCATGAAGTTATATCAGTAACACGATTGGGTTACCCATGCCCGTATTGATGAGAATCCCGCGATAAGGGGGACACGATCTCTACTTCGACAAGACGTGCCAATAAAACCGCCTCGCAATACATCTTATGGCAGGGAGGGAGAAAACGGTTCGAATAATGACCGGGCCTCGGCGTGATGTCACACTATGAAAAGCTGTCAGCAGATTAGATTTGTGAAATATATTCTCTCTACGGTGTTATGTGGAATTTATTTTGCAGAGCCGGACACGATCCTCATGTTCACAATATTCTATTGAGTATTCAGAGAAGGAACCCGCCTTGCAATGCCGAAGACAATCTGCGCGCCGGACTCATCGTCATTGAAGCCTGGTTCAGGGGCTACTGAGGGAGTCCTAGATAAGGGGTTATCCGGACTGCCGGACTATATACTTTGGCCGGACTGTTGGACTATGAAGATACAAGATTGAAGACTTCGTCCCGTGTCCGGATGGGACTCTCCTTTGCCTGGAAGGCAAGCTTGGCGATTCGGATATGTAGATCTCCTTCTCTGTAACCGACTTTGTGTAACCCTAGCCCCCTCCGGTGTCTATATAAACCGGAGGGTTTAGTCCGTAGGACCAAGATCAACAATCATAATCATAGGCTAGATTTTAGGGTTTAGCCTCTACGATCTCGTGGTAGATCAACTCTTGTAATACTCATATCATCAAGATCAATCAAGCAGGAAGTAGGGTATTACCTCCATCGAGAGGGCCCGAACCTGGGTAAACATTGTGTCCCCCGCCTCGTGTTACCATTAGCCTTAGACGCACAGTTCGGGACCCCCTACCGAGATCCGCCGGTTTTGACACCGACACCCGCGTCACACCTCACCCTCAACTATAAACAAACACGCAAGTGTTCATTGCCCTGCCCACTTGCATATCCTCTCCCCTTTCCCTCTACCTCGATCCCCTGCCTGCAGCACTATGGTTCCTCTAGCAAGTCGTCGCCACTGGTCCCATCTGGCCTGGTCCTCGGTGATGCTCTGTCCAGCTAGGCTACATGGCTGGCGGGTAGGGGCAAATCTCCCTGGCTGCTCCTCCCTCTGGCGCCGCCCCTCATTCTCATGGTCTCCAGCAGCTGCTCCACTGTGGTTCATCCAACGCACTACTCCGGCAAGCGCTGCACAACTATGGCTGATGCCACACTGCGGCAGAAGGCACCTTATTCCCCCTCCCCACCTCCCAGGCCATGGCCTTGAGGTGTTGTTGAAGGATGAGCTCATCCAACATGGTGAGGATCTCCTCTGATTTTTTTGCCAAATTTTCATTCTGATCCACTATATGATGAATTGCTATGAGCTGCTTCTGCTTCTGTTGCTGTTATATGATGCATTGCTATGAGCTGCTCCTGCTGCTGCTATATGATGAATTGCTATGAGCTGCTCCTGCTGCTGCTATATGATGAATTGCTATGAGCTCCTCCTGCTGCTGCTATATGATGAATTGCTATGAGCTGCTGGTCGTATATGATGAATTGCACACTGCTGCTGCTGTATGATGAGTTGCTATGAGCTGCTGCTGCTATATGATGCTTTCAGATGGTGCTGCTATATGATAATAACCAGCCACTTGGACCATCGAATTTCAATAAATAATTTTTCTTCATTTAAATGTGGGTCATGCGTTTTTCATTTAAATTAGGCAATGGGATCTTTATGGAAAGCATTGACCAAAGTAGATTGTGCCAAGTAGATGGTATCTTTGTTTTTGCATTTTGAGCAAATAGTGATGGTCTGTTTTCCTATCATATTAATTACTGCACTGGGTTCAATTTGTGATGTTTGCAAGTCAAATTAATTTTCATATGGGCAGCAAAATGAAAAATATAATGCAATCTAGACTTTTCACTGATCATACCAAAGATAAGCTGAAAACGCAATGAAAAGAACTGGTTGGCTTATTACATGGAGCTTATATTCACATGTGCTTATTTTCTTAGGATAACTCGTAATAACTGTCCGTAAGAAATTTGGCCAATAGAACTGACATACAAATAACATGTCACGATGATTGCAATGGAGGAGTGACGTACCATAGCACATTGTATAGGTTCACCGCTGGCTCTCCTTTTTTTGCGATGTTCCATGAAATTGCCACATACATCTTGTACTTTTTCATTGTGTAACCCTATCTGCAAGTTAACACGGCTAATTTCAGACATCTCTACATGATAATACATTGCATATCCCTTGCGCATATTGAAACCACCAATTAATGATTGTGTGCGTAGCATAAACTAGCCATGACTCTGTGTGCTGGACTAGCAGGCACTCTAAGGGAGCCTAATGTAGTGTACTGGAATTCCTACATGCCACCTACGATTTTGTGTAATGTACTGCCTCTGTTCCTAAATATATGTCTATGTAGAGATTCCAGTATGGACCACATACAGATGTATATAGATGCATTTTCGAGTGTAGATTCACTCTTTTTGCTCCGTATGTAGCCTATAGTGGAATCTCTAGAAAGACTTATATTTAGGAACGGAGGTACGAGGTAGTATCATGTATGACATCTACATATCTAATTTAGCAGCCAGTAGTAGAAATCATTGTCTGCACAAAGGGATTACTGGTCGAAAATCCTAGCAAAGCACGCTGGCAGGCACGGAACAATATAAGAGAGAGAGAGAGACACGCTTACAAGATCATAGCAATGCCTCGGTCCAGGATCTTGGTTGGCCAAGCTGTTAGATGCAGAAGAAACATCATCCTTGTAGTTTTTGCCAGCTGCATAACAGGTAACAGCGACCTGTTAGTATATTTGAAGTACATCGGGCAGGTGATGCTGGACGGGTTTAAAGGTGACAAGTACCTAGGCCGTGGCGGGTGCTTGGCATCTTGCCAGATGGTGGGAATCAGGTTAGAAATGTCAAGGGTGATGACGCTGTGCTGGCTGTCGGGTCCGGTAAGGAGATCTAGAACCGTCGAGTAGGGTGTTTGTGGAGAGGCTCCGGTAGAGTGGACTACGGTGTGGGCAAAACGGATCTGTGGCCGTGGACGAGGGCGTAGGTGAATCTGCTCCGGTGGTTGGGTTAAGGATGGTGTCGACGATGCGGAGCTGCTCCAGTAGGTTGGATGAGGGTGCGAGGAAGCGGATCTGAGGCCGTGGACTTGTGAGTTGGCAAAGCGGCCCCGGTAGGGTTGAAAATGGTATAGGCGAAGCTACTCCGGTGGGGTTGACGTTGGTGTCGGCGAAGCGGCTCCGGTAGGGTTGAGGAAGGTGTCGGCGAAGAGGATCAGAGGCCCTCGACGGGGGTGTCGGTGGGGCGGCTCCGGGGGGGTGTGGACGAAGCGTCTCCGGTGGGGAGTACGAATGAGCCGCTGCAGATGCGCTGCGTTTGACGAGAGTACCGGCGAAGCAGTTCCGGCGCCGTGGACAAGGCCGACACTGAATGAGCTGTGGTACAGTGGTGGATGAGTAGTCTACTTGTTTCTAGGGGAGGTGGGAGGGGTAGATGCGGCCGCAGAAGCAGATCCGGAGAGGTGGACGCCGCTGGCAGTGAATGGGCTCTGGTACGCCGGTGGATGAGCAGTCTAGGGTTTCGAGAGGGGAGGGGAGAAAGGCGAATGAAGTACGGACGGCGTGATGTGAGATGGTCTGGTGCTGTGGAGTTAGTCGTTTTTGCGGGAGGGGGAGAGGAAATGGGGGTGCCGTGTAGTGGGGGGAACCGGAAGTTACCAAAGCAGCCCCGACCTATTATGTAGATGAGGGCGGTATTGTAACTGTTGGTCTCCGTGCACCAAGGACAAACGGGGAATTTCGCATGCTAAAGACTAAGGTGGCGGAAATTTTAGAAGGAGGCGGTAGATTTTGCCGCCCGCGGGATTGTTCGTATCCAGTTTCAACTAATTTTGGACCGTGCTAGCGGGAAGGTCATGCGAGACTGTGTACATGGGGCACGCGTCAGCAGTTAATAACTGGTGTGAAGTCCACCCCAGAAAAAAAGACAATAACTCGGGATGATGCGCTGATAACTTGGACGTTCACACGGGCGCGGCCAATCGTACGGGTGTAGTGGCGCGTTCACAAAAAAAGGGATCAAACGCCCAGCCTATGTATTTCTCATGTAAATAGATAATTTAGTGCAATTGGCTATTTACTTTAAACATAATGCATTGACGTGTTAGTGTAGAGGCGCACAAAAAGAAATGGATATTGTAGTCCGCTACTTAAAAGTGTTACCTCATATGATTACATAGCCTCCATTTCATAAATTGCGTACCCGTTGAATTCATATATGAATATTACATATATTACTTCATAATAGAACCTTAAATCATCCAAGACTAATGATTTTGAATGCAAGAGTAACAATGGTGCATGTACATGATAGCTACATTGGTTGTTTGAAGAAACATCACTGTAACTTTGGCATGCACAACTGAAAAGGTTTATTTAAATAGAAAAAAAATGTGATATGTGAGTGTCCAATCTTTATGGCGTTGAATCGATATTGTACCTTTGGCCATGATATGAAGTAGATATTGATTTATGTTCAAGCGATGCACGTCCATGATCGCTAGATAGTGATACGTGAATGAATTGTGCAATCTCTCTCACACGCATACATGTCTCATTTCCCTGTGGGCATCGGAATCACACGCGCGCACTTCGTGTATTTCTCTCCCTCCGTCAAGGTTAGAATTCGTCTTTCTACCCCGTCCTACAAGTCTCTCACACAGAAACACACACGCTCTCTCTGTCGAACACGCCCACCCCTTTAATTCCGCCCACCCACAGCCACTAATGTCTCAAAGTATAATAATGTCTCTCACACATATGCCTAAGGTTAACTCGATTTCCGGAACCATATGAATACATACAATGGGATTCCAGCAGAGCACCTTTTGTTTTGAGATTTCGCTCTCTCTCTCCCTCTCTCTCTCTCTCTCACACACACACGCGCGCGCATGCGCACACATTGTTTCTCGCTTCATTTTTTCCGGCACTTGCATGCACACAATTTTGTTTATCTTCGTGATTCTTTAAGTATGCCTCGCACAAATGCTATCTACCTATCCCTTAATATAGGTAGATATGTGTCACACAAACTCCTTCTCCCTACTAGCAGGATGCCCATGCGTTGCACCGAAGATCAAGATGCATTTGTATGAGTAGTTTATCTTGTGGGAGAAAAGGATGAACGAGGGAATGCCTTATTTGCAAATGCGGAGAGGGGTGTGGGTATCTTTTTGCAAAATTGCCACAGTTTCTTTCCTATCCGTCGGATATAAATCGGATGGCCTATATTGCAGGATGGCAGGAACACCATCATCACCAACTCTGTTTTTTATAAGAGTAGGGATATGTAAGTGTCACTGCCCCCCCCCCCCCGACACACACACCCACACCCACACAACCACACACACACACTTCCCAACACCGAAGGAGTAGGGTGACACCTCGATCTTGATACTAATCTATCGACTGGCTTCTCTCTCAAACACACACACACACACGCACACACACTACCCGACACCGAAGGAGTAGGGCGGCACCTCGATCTTGATAGTAATCTATCTACTCCTCTTTCAAACACACACACACACACACTCGCTAGTTGTGCCTCTGTGCCTACCACACACACTCTCGATACGTCTTACTCTCCCTGCCCCTCCCCCACCCCAACAATGACAGCAGAAGGGTGACAACTCGATCTGATCATAATCTGTCAATTGGTTTCTCTCTCGAACATTGTGTCTCTGTGCCTCGCTCAGTAGCCCCCTCGATATGTAGACTTCTCGCGCACGCAACTGTAGTGACGATGACGCTGAACCCAGTGTGCCTCGTTTTTCTGGCCTCATGTGATAGTTTTCACCCTGTTTTCTGTTAATTAACAAGGTAACCTTTTCTTTGTTACTACTAGTGAATCTGAAATCATTCGGGGCAGACATAAAATATATCACTTCAACCCAATTATCACAGTAACTATTTTAAAAGAAACTAGCTAGATGCCTGTGTGTTGCAGGGAGCATCAAGATGCATTTGTATGAGTAGTTTATCTTGTGATAGAAAAGGATGAACGAGGGAAGGCCGTATTTGCGAACGTGGAGAGGGGTGTTGTTATATTTTTGCAAAATGGCCATAGTTTTCTTCCTATCCGTTAGATATAAATTCGACGACCTATATTGCAGGATGGCACGCACACCATCATCACCAACTCTTTTTTATACTCCCTCCGTTCCTAAATATTTGTTTTTTAGAGATTTCAACAAGTGGCTACATATGGAGCAAAATGAGTGAATCTACACTCTAAAATACGTCTACATACACATCCGTATGTGGTAGTCCATTTGAAATCTGGAAAAGGCAAATATTTACGAACGGATGGAGTATAAGACTAGACATGGAGATATATCTCCAGCATGGTCTACAACAAAAATGTGCTGGACTGGTTAGCGCCGGATGCTCGCAACGCGATGACATGAGTTCGAATTCTGTCTTTAACTTTAGATTTTATATTATATATTACTTATTTAATATATACTTCTTTCGCTACTATACTGACAGTGGAACCCACAGAGTACTCAGAATACAAGATTAAGGATGGACTTGTTTCTTTTTAAATTTCTGTACGAAGCTGTAGCCACCCTACAAGTCACGTGTACACTGTAGATGCAATTAACTTTTTATAGAGGGACAATCATACACGCAATTAACTCAAATGGATTGGATGTCACTCTATTATTTCCAGCATAAGAGCATCTCCAACGGCAGCCGACAAATTTCCTCCCGCTTCCTTCTGCGGAGGACGACATCAAACGCCTACGGCATACATTTTCATAACTCTAACCAACCAGATGAAATCCATGCAAACACGGACTGATTTCATATAAGCATGAAGGATTTCGTATAAAAAAGCCGGATCTTCATATAAACATGATGGATTTCATTACATTTACATGAACTAAGCGGTGCCAATCCGGCTCTAATTATACCCCCTTCGTCTGGAAATACTTGTCCTAGAAATGGATGTATCTACAATTATTTTAGTTATAGATACATACAATTTATCCATTCTTAGAACAAAAATTTCCCGCCAGCTGGAGAGGGAGTACATAATCAAAATGGCCGCCGTGGATCCCTTTGTCTTCCTCATGTCTGACAGACACTTTGCGGGGTCGACGAAGGTCCTCGGAAGAGACGAAGAAGCAAAGGAACCACCTGAATGCGCAGTCGTCGCCTCGGCGGTGGCCTTCATGGGACCCAAGTGGCGGCGGCCTCCCGTGTTCTACTTCTCCTCGATGATGGCGGCGGACACAGAGAAGCTGGCCACTGACTCGTCGCTCTCCACGCACCCGGCTTCTGTCTCTTCCTGCATGGCGCTGCCGCAGGCATGGGAGGCGCGCCCACAAACACGGGAGGCGCGGCACCGCAGACACTGGTGGTGCGGTACGACGCGCGGTAGCGAAGACGCCCGTACCGGTGTGCTCGCTGCCGTGCCGGCATGGAGCAACTCGCCAATCCTCATCGAGCTGAACTGGAGCGGCGAGTTGCTGAACCACGTGCCTGCTTGGGGCGGCAACTGGCTCCGTCGGGCCAAGCGAGGTTAGTGAAGCACCGAGCGGCCTCGCCTATATCCGGAGGGCTCGGCGGGCCACCTAGCCGGGTAATATGCCGGAGAAGGGCTCCTCGGAAGCCATCGAAAGAGTTGAGAAAATGGTGAAGGACGAGATGGGGGAGCGGCGGAGGGGTGCGATTCTTGCCCGCTGTCTGCCTGGCCTCGTGTAAATAGAGGGCGGACGGTAGGAGCTTGGCCGGCGTCTAGCCTCGTTTAAACTGAGGGCGAACGGGAGGAGCTCGGCTGGTGTTGCGTTTAATTCCGGCCAGCTCATGAACGGACGTGTGGCCGGAGTAGGTTTCTTGGTTTGCATGTGGGTTTAACGGAGGGGTTTGATGGAGGCGAGGAGGCGTGTTAAGCCGGGCATGCAGCGGGCGGCGCAGTACTATTTGATTTGACAGCGGGCGGCGCTGTTCCCGATACGGCTTTAATGCAGACGAGGGAGGGAGTAGTGGTTCCCGAAATGTTGAATGGCCAATGCATCCTCCTTCAATTAATGCATGAGGGAAGTAATGGGAGGAGGAACGGGAAAAGAGGCTGCACGATGTGAATGCAACGCAGTTTGCCCTCATATAAAGGCCCCCCTCCATTCCAATGCATCTACCACATCGTACGCACCTAAGCATTTGCCTAAGCACCTACACTAAGCGCAAAAGAGCTCACTCCAGACCCATGGCGGCGATGCGCGCGAGCGGCCAGCGGCTGTGCCAGATGGTCCACGACGTCGGCCTGCGGCATGGCGCCGAGGACCGTCTCCAGACGGTGTTGGAGACCGGCTGGTGGATGGCCGCCGTCGACGCCAACTACAACTCTCAGTTGGACCAGATGATCGTTGCCACCACCAACAAGTTCACCGTCCTCAGGAAGCTCGCGGACGACATCACCATACTCCTCCAGCCCGCGCGCCCGAGCTCCTCATTGCCTGCCACCCTAATCGGCCTCCATGGCCGGAACCTCTTTCAAGCACTGGTGGCCCTGCGACTACCCACCGACGCCACGAAGAATGTCCACGTGGAGGTCGCGCTCGCCGCGAGGCGCCTCGCCCTGCAAGATTTCGTCGACCTACACATCCACGTGTACGAGCAAATCGTGTACATAGGTATCTACAAGGCCAGTGAGGACGCTACGACGTTGGCCTTCCTCAACCGGCTGGAAGCCTTGGGTGCCTTTGTTGAGAAGCACCTCGACCTTGCCACAAAAGCCGTCGCTCCTTAGCCACCGGTCGGTGGCCCGGCGCACTAAGTTGAGGAGGAGGAGGTCGTACGTTGATGGATGCATCTTTCTTCTTGCCTTCTGTAACCACTACTGCGATTGCATCATCATCGTGGCCTTAATTCTTATTGTGTTGTTGCATTCTCGTTCCAGTCAATACCGACATGTGCGATCCCTTTGCTTAATTATATGCATCACTGTAACTAGTACTCCATCCATCAATTTATAAGTTGTGCTTACCTTTTCCATCAACTTCGTGCAACGCGCGGGCATCTTGCTATAAACACTAGAACATGTCGGACCGCGTGTGACCAAACCGACAATGCGCCAACCTAGCTACTACGTACCCTGCTTATCTGGCAGAAATAGCCCCGCCCTAGCGTTTCCAATCCTTATTTCTATCTATCGATCGTGCCAAGGAGCAGAACCAAAATGTTACAATTTATACATGTTTCTCTACTCCTACTCCTATAAAAGACTCAGTTGGTGATGGTGGTGTGTCTGCCATCCGTCGTTTCTGACCATTAGATCTGCATCTAACGGATGTGAGGTAAGTTGTGGCATTTTTGCAACAATAGCCCACTTCTCTGCTCCAATTTGCAGAAAACCCCTTATTATCTTGAAAGCAACCACATCCCTCCCTCACCTCATCAAAACAGCCTGAGAAATATATTTTGAGTGAAAAGTACTCCCTCCGTTCCTAAATATTTGTCTTTCTAGAGATTTCAATAAGTGACTACATAAGGTGCAAAATGAGTGAATCTACACTTCAAAATATGTCTATATAATCCGTATGTGATAGTCCATTTGAAATCTCTTAAAAGATGGCAAATTTGAGCACTACTGGCCGTTGGATATCATCTACATTCCACCAGATTTTGCCACATGTAGAATCTAGAAGACTCCACATGTAGAAGCATAATGCACAAACCACCAGAATCTCATGCGTGCAATGCACGTGTACCTTACTAGTAGTTGGTCGTAGTAAGAAACAAATTCTGGGTTTGGCACGAGCTCGTACCGCGGGAGCACCACAAGGCCTGCCACGGGAGTTACATTTCCCTCTCGGGGCCCACGGGACCGAACTTCAGTGGCTTAGTGCCCGGCCTATGAGTCAATGACATGCGGACCTTAAATGCGGCTGGCCCACATGTCATTCTCATGGTGGTGGTGTGGTTCGTGACTCACTCGTTCGAGATGAAACGGCCGGTGGTGGCGTGGCTGTGGCGAGGGTGCCACAGCTGGTCGTCGGGCCATTACGAGGCGTAGATGGCCACACCGGCGGGTACTATCTGTAGTACAGAAGTACTCCAGCTGAGGACTGACGCCCGGGACGAAATGTGTCACAGCCACTGGATGAAAATTCGATGGTGCGGGAGTACGGATCGGAGCAGGCAAACTGCGTCCAATCGGGTGTGGCTGTGGTAGAAAGTGGATGGTCGCCGCAGTTCAGCTGGCCCGCATGTCATGCACACAAAGGCAGAGGAGCGGTGGGGCTGAGAGGGATGAGGCGCACAACAGGGGGATGAGGATCCCCTGACGTGAACAACCCTACCATTCTATCACTGACATGTGGGACCCGCAAGTGTGGGTCCCACCAGTTAGCGAAGGAGAGGTAGGGTAAGGCAATGAAAGCCACCTCAGAGGATCCATGTCCACGTCGGGGGACGTCGTGCTTACAGGTAGGGCTGGAGCGGCGTCATGGGAATCGCGTGTGGGTGTGGCAGTGGTAGAAACCAGAAACGTGATGGTCGCCGTGGTTCAACATCCATGGACAAGCTGTCATGTCTGCTGACACATGTATATCAAAACTATTGTGTTTATATTTCAAGCACGTGAACAAGTATTATTCTACTACTTTGGATCCATTGCAACGCATGGGCCAACATATTGGTAGTAGTAGTGTCTATCTCTATCTCTAGAGGCCTTCCCTCGTTCATCCTTTTCTCTCACAAGATAAACTACTCATACAAATGCGTCTTGATGTTCCGTGGAACGCACGAGGATGTTTCCTTGGGGGTCTCTCCAGCGCGGCGTGGCCGTAGTTGCAAGTTGACGCCCCTTGAGATGCCGACGTTGAGGGGCACTCGGATTTCCTCTGATGAGCAGGTAACATGAGTTTTATCACGTAGTAAATGCATTCTAAAGACTACTTCAGTGTCCATTTCCTAATTCTCCCCCTGCCCACTGTTTCACAGGTTAGGCTCGGTGCGAGTGGAGATTGGCTTGCATATGTACGGGAGGGTACCAACATCAATCTGCACAACATTTACAACGGTGACACCGTTCTCGTAGAACCTTTGTCCAACATTGGGATCAGCCATGCAACGAGCCACCACATGAATTGGTATGATAGAACCACGATGAGATTGAATACGATAGCACAAACCTTGGACATGGCGGTCAAAGGTGGACCATGTTGTCTGCGGCCGATTTGTTGCCGTACGAGTACGAAGACGCTGTGCTCCTTTCTAACCGCATCTTCGCGGTGACAAACCAGGGGACTTGTTTCGTATGGGACACATCCTACGATATACTCTCTCTGTCCCAGTTTATTTGTTTTGAATCTTTTCGTTTTATAAGTTTCAAATTCAAATTTAGAGGGGCCGTGGGGCCGAGAGGGGTGAGCCGCAGGTCGGGGGACATGTGGTGTCATGGGTTAGTGCGGCATCGTGGGAATCGCGTGAGGCTGTGGTAGAAACTTGATGCTCGCCGCATTTAAGGTGGCCCACATGTCATGCACACAAAGGCAGAGGGGCGGTGCGGCCGAGAGGGGTGAGGCGCATGTCGGGGGACGTGGTGCCGTGGGTTGGAGTGGCGTCGTGGGAATCGCGAGTGGCAGTGGATGAAACGTGATGGTCGTCGTAGTTGAACTTCCATGGACAAGCTGTCATTTCTACGGACACATGCATTGCATACCGATCACTAGAAGGAGTAGTAGAGAAAGCTAGGTAGATAAATAGTTCCTTATAGTCAAGCGGACCCATGCTACTACTTGTTCCAAAGACATGCACACCATCGAAATAGTCCATCTATATCAATATACATAGAGAGGGAATATTTTTTCTAACAAGAGAGGAAATAGTTCATCCATCCATAATGCCCTGCTGTTGGTGCAGCATCTTCTTCTTTTTTCTTCTTCTTCTTCTTCTTCTTCTTCTTCTTCTTGTTCTCATTTTCTGTGGGAGACGGCTTCGCAACAAGCTCTCTGGACCTTGCAGCTATCTCAAAACTCACACGGGCATCGAGGGCAGATTATTTTATCCGCTCGTACGTCAAGGGATAATTCTCCCATCCAGACGACCATAATGCCAGTGTCTCGTCACCCTTCTGAAGATTTGTTCCTAGCACAAAATTTGCTACGTCGAATAGGGATGGTGTTGGTTTATCACAATCTTCTAATTGAATTTTTATTTTGGTTTGTAGGTCAGCGATGCTTTTCAAATCAAGGTTGTACGGCTCCAACTTCTGTTTGTCCCCTGCAATGGCTGCCCCACAGAAGTATATGTCCTCCCGAGACAAGAAATCGTGAAGCTCACCTGGTATGGAGGGTGCGTGTATAATGTGGTACACCAAAACATCATCTTCGAGGCACAACTGAAGGACAGCGGCGCGTTGGATCTTCCCAGTGGCATGCTCCGTGTACTCTGCATCGAGACCGATGACATTCATCTCCACCTTTTGGAGGGAGTTGGATACATTGTTGATCCACTTCCGAACAACCCTTGGGTGGTCGGTGACTGTGGCAACTATGCTCAACGAGCCTTCGACGAGGACATGTTGGACGCTAAAAACCTGCATCTCGATCTCTTTCTCCATTTGGAACCACTGGACCAGAGGGCTATGGTTTGGTGAATTAGGATTAGATGGCTAGTCTAACTGAAGAAGATGCTTATTTATAGGGGCTTCGGAATTACTCTAGGAGGATGTGAAGAGGTTAAAACAATGTGAATGCAGTGTGGTTTGGATGCAAATGAAGATCAAGGAGTAGTGAAAAAGCCGAGGAAAATTGGTTCCCGATGGAGAAGTAAATAGGAGAAGTTATGCGCATGCATGAGGAGAGCTGCGGTGGTTTGACTGCTGCATGCAATGGATTGGACGGGCTCTTCGGTTGCCTTTTCTCTCTCCCACGCGCACAGAATGGCCCACTTGCATGCTGCAGTTTATTGGCTGGAGTCTGGCTGCAGCTGCTCATGCGTATGCTAATTAATGCTGTGAATGCGGGGCATGGAGGGAAATGGGCGCATGCAAAAGGGTATATACGCAGCCTAATTAGAGAAATACTGGAAAAAGTTATGCGCAGACAAAAGAGGACCAGAGGGAGTATTACTCATGTTCCTACTACGGTTAAGGAATATGCGGTTATCCTCAAAAAAGAAAAGTCCTTCTTCGCGCTTCCGCAGGCACGAGAATTTGGTTCTGCTCGCAATATGGATGATAGCTAGAGGATGAAGTGAACCCAGAGGCATGCTAGCACGGGAGTGTACTCATGTTTCCTACTACTCCTACTAGTAGTAGTACAACTGTGGTACACTTGATGGTCAAAATACTATTATTCATCCGGTCCTCACAGTGAAGTGACAAGACCCTGCGCCCGAGGTGACACCAGTCTAGGCGGCGTGTTCGGGTTACCAAAGTCAGCCTCACCTTGTGCACTGTGCAGTCACTCTCACCGCCGTTGTATAGCATGCCTCGCCTCATCTCCCTCTCCCCTAGCACCACTCCATCTCCATCTCCGTCTCGCAGGAGATCCTGAGGTCACTCTTCATTATCTCACTGTGCCCCCGCATACCCTCGCCTCGCTCGCCTCCCCTATTACCACTATTCCCTCACTAGCCACTCCAGCACCGACAGCCTTCTCCCCCGTAAATCAAGCCCCCCAAAACCCCACCTTCCAAACTCCACCATGGCCGAACGCGGACCACGCAGGATCCATATGAGCCGCGAGTGGAGCAATCTCCCCAGTGACGTCCTCGACCTCTGTTGTTCGTGTATGGATATGTTGAGTGCCCTGCGGCTGGCTGCATGCTCGAGGGGCATGCACACGGCCATCATCAAAGCAAGGCTAAAGCTTTTCAAGACACCCTGCTTGCTGCTATCTGGTCTTGCGAGATTGGCTCACCATGATACGGAGGCGTACATGATGCCCCTCGACTTCAATCCGATCTCCATTAGCCAAGACTTTTTTGCAGGTATGTAGCGGGTCGCCGTACATCATTTCCCTCGACTTCGATCCGATTACCATCGCCCGAACCGTCTTGGCAGGTATGTACTGGGTTGGCATGAACTCCCACTGGATGTCTTCCTGTGGCACCCCGGCTCAGAGCAACCGGTTTACCCTGCATTGCCAGCCCAGAGATCGAGTCTTCTGGCAATACACAACATGGTACAGAAGTAACCGCTCTGTTGATACTAGCAGGATACAAAGGTCTGATATTACATCGAGATGCGAGGCCAAGCGGCACACACGGTGCTGCTGGACAGTATGTACATTATTTAATGAACATGGCTGGGGCCTCGATCACACGAACTACGCGGTAGCGGAAGAACGACGAAGTGGAACTCCATAGCACAGGGACACTGACGTGGACACGGCCTAGACACGAGATGCGCTCCGGTACGAATCGACTTGCCTAAAGACTGGCATAACACGCCAGGTCAGTACATTAAATGTACTTGCAAGCTCACAACAAACATAAGCATGATGACAGACAATATCATGATAATTAATCAAGTTAAATTAATGCAAGAAATACTACAGATGCAATGCAGCCAAACAGTGCACCGAGTCACGCGGACTCGCTTGCCAGACGGTTACCTCGTAACCAAACGATGACCACACCGGGGTCACACCTGAAACCAAAAATCCAAGAACACCTCGAGTGTTCAAGGTTCACCACGAAACAATGCATCACAACAATCTCTTAGTTTGCAAGATTAATTATAAAAGTTGATCCATGGTGTGACTTACTCCCGAGTCTTGCCCATAACCGAGGGCGCGGCTATCGATAGATTAAATACACTGTGCAGAGGTAGCGCACTTTACCCACACTACGAAATACCTGGCCTCGTACTCCCATTTGGGTGGACCAAAATATTCCGACGAAACCCTTCCCTTGTGATGCACTCTCCCCGGCCACTCCGACCATCTCCCTCTTAGAGCTAGGTCTTGGGTGGCCCCGTGTCTACCAAAGACACCAATGGCCACCGTCGTGGCAAAATGGTCCCAAACGGGGACAAGGTACCATAAAAACAAAAACGAGCACACAAGGTTATGTCTGCCTACCGGGCCAGGGTATGCATGCCCATAACCTTCCCTCGTGGGAGGCACCGGTGAGAGCCACAACAAACGACCGAATCAAGACCTTCCCATTAGGTAAATGTGGTCGCACTGAATTAAAACCCGATTCAGTGGCACCATGATGTGATCAACATCATATTCAAGTTGAGCTTAATCAGGTTTAACTTTGATAAAAACTATTTATCAAAAACATGATATGAAAAATAATTTTCATGCAACTACTCGTCATGCAAAGCAAACAACTCATGTTCATGGACCAAACTTAACCACACAATTACCTTGCAACACAAAAGATCAAAACTCTCTGGTTATAACTCATTTTTATCTGCAAGCAACATTTTTATTAGTTCTTTATTTAAATGGAAATATCACTTAGTAAAATTACTACCATTAGTTTCCATAGCAATATGCATAGTGCAAAATCTTACTCTACTTACCCAAACAAGTTCATTGCATGCAACCAGTAACTAAAGCAAGCATTTCTAACAGAATAAAGTAACTAATAATTTACCAAAATTATTTACCAAATTTTAAATGCAAATAAGAACTCATATTCAAGTAGAAAATCATAGATATTGAAATAACACCATCCAAATGTTGTTGTGGCTTGCCTTAGTGTAGAGGAGGATCACACCCCTCTTGGTTTGCTTTAATACAAGCTTCTCCTTCTGAAAAATAATTTAAAACCACAAAAATAAATGTCAAAACACATTCTAAAAATCACCAGAAATTCTAGATAGCAAGGAAAAATTCACCTTTTGGTGTGCTGCTAGAGCTTTCTGTAACAAAAACAATGCAAAAAGAATCAACTCATTTGGACTTGTGGTTTAGAAATGGTGGATGGTCAAAGTTTAGTCAAATTTCCGAATTAAATTTGAATAAACAGAAAATCCTGGGGGGTGACGTCGAAGACGTAAAATGGGAGTGCGCCTCCACTCGTACCGCTTCGGGCGCGAGTGGTGAGGCTGACACCGGGCCCCATCAGTCGGGAGAGAGAGAGGGGGATCGAGATCAGAGGAGGGGCGGTGTTTTGTCGGAGCTCACGCCGGCGTCGAGGGGGTTTGGGGCTAGGCTAGAGGGATAGATTGGAAGCGGGGCTCGCGGCGCACCTGCCCGTACCCGTGGCTTGGCGAGAGGTGGATAGAGCAGCTCGGGGTTGAGCTCACAAGCTTCGGTGGCAGATGGGGTTCGCCAGAGAGGTTGAAGACGGCGGCTAGAGGCAGCTCCGAGGGCTTGGCGGCCTCCAAGCAGCACCAACAGACCACCAAGGCCCTGCCCAAGCAGTTTCCTGAGCTCGAGAGGCCCTGGAGAGCGGCAGCTGGCCTGCGGGGATCGCCAGAGTCCTCGGGTCAGGGCGACGGCCAGAGGCCTGCCCGATTGAACTGTGGTCGTTCTACGTGTTCGTGGTGGTTGTGTGGAGTGGTGCGTGGCCAGGATTCGAGTCGGGGTGGCTTTAAATAGCCGGAGCAAGAGGGGGGACGTGTCGCCGCCGGAGCACTCTGGACACGCGGCGAACATCGGTGAGAAGCTCCAACGCGAGGGGGCAAGGTGCTGCGTTGACTCAGGGGCTTGCCCACGCATGCAGACGCGCACAGGAGGCGGTTGGGGAAAGAGACAAGCACACGCGCGCACTGTGGCGTTTTGGCCGCGACGCGCCCGTCCTTGCTGCGGCGGATCCGGCGTCGGCGAGCGCCAGGGAGGGGTCAAGCTTGATGAGTCGAGGGTTGTGGCGCGGTGCGGCAGTCGGAGGCGAGCGCTGGAACGAGTACGCGCGAAACAGAGAGCAAGGCGCCAGCCAGAGCGCGTCGAGACGCTGCCAGGCGCCGTGTCCTCGCGCGGTCACCAAGCTGGCATGGTCAAAACGACGGCCAGGAGCGGCCAAACCTTGTCTATGCGCTCGACCGTGCAGTGTTACATCTAGGAGTGGTGATGGATCATACCCAGGCCGACCAGACTTGACTCTACGAAGCTGGCAAGTTTCTGGTCAGAAACTTGGTCGCCAAGTTTGGCCACCTTCTAGAAGGCCATTAGGGCTGATGTCCTGGGGTTCAGGGTTTCTTAGGAAGGTGTTTAAGCTCAAGAAAGCTCAAGGCCAAAAGCTAAAGGAAAAATGCACTTGCTATACAAAGTGCATTTTTCGTCCAGATGTGAAAAGATTTTCTATAGCAAAAATATTACAAAAAGTGATGTAATATTTTTTCATGGGAAGGTGTGCCAGGGTTCTAAGAATATTTAGGAATTATCTCATATTTTTCTGAGCAAGAAAAATTGGGGTTGCTTTGGAGCACAAGGTTCTGAAGTGAATTCCAGAGAGAAAAATGAATATTTTTCTATTAGGAAAAATATTCATTGGATTATTTTGGGAATTTGTGGGAGGAATAAGATAGATAGGTCACTTGGGTGAAAGCCAAGGATATGCCCAAGTGAAAAGTCTATTTGAAATGATTCAAAACCCAAATCAAATAAGGGCAAAAACCACGGTGAAAACCAGGTCCGGAAAAAGAGAGAAGGCAAGTCCGGCAAAAGAGAGAAGGCAAAATCCAGGCTGTCACAAACCTCCCCCACTTAGGATGAATCTCGTCCTCGAGATTCGGTTGCTTGGGAAAACCATTTTGGGTATGCAGACCTTAAAAATTCCTCTCTTTCCCAGGTTGCTTCTTCTTCGGTGTGATGCTCCCACAGAACATTGTAAAACCTTATCTCTTTGCTGCGAGTGACCCTTTCTGTCTGATCCAATATTCTGATTGGCTTTTCCTCATAAGTCAAATCCTTAGCCAATTCTATTTTTGCCATATCAGTCCTTTTCTCCGGTGGCGAGATACATCTCCTTAGCTGTGAGATGTGAAACACGTTGTGTATTTCTGACAATTCTGCTGGCAATTCCAATTGGTATGCAACTGTTCCGACTCTGGCCATGATGGGGAATGGACCGATATATCGGGGTGCCAATTTTCCTCAGGTCTGAAACCTCTTGACTCCTTTCATAGGGGTGACTCAGAGATATACGTGCTCTCCGGGTTTGAAGCTGATCTGACGATGTTTGGCATCATAGTAGCTCTTCTATCGGGATTTGGCCAGTTGCAGTCTGTCCCGGATTTCCTTGACTTGCTTCTCTGCTTCAAGCATTAAATCAGCCCCGAAAATACGTTTGTCTCCGGTTTGAGACCAGTTCAATGGGGTGCGGCATTTTTGACCATACAGGGCTTCATAGGGTGACATCTTCAAGCTGGCCTGGAAACTGTTGTTGTAGGAAAACTCGGCGTAAGGTAGACAGTCTTCCCACTTGGTTCCTTGGGCCAATGTACATGCCCGGAGCATATCTTCGAGTATTTGATTTACTCACTCAGTTTGTCCATCTGTCTGAGGATGATAAGCCATGCTGTACTTCAGAGCGGTTCCCAAGGCTTGATGTAGTCGGGACCAAAATGCGGAGGTGAAAAGAGATCCCCTGTCGGAGGTGATAGTCTTGGGTACTCCATGTAGACTGACGATTCTTGATACATACAGTTGTGTTAGTTGATTTGCACGGTATGTAGTCCGAATAGGCAGGAAGTGTTCCACCTTGGTTAGGGTGTCCACTATGACCCATACCGCGTCGTTTCCTCGATGAGACCTTGGTAATCCGGTGATGAAATCCATGCAAATATCGTCCCATTTCCATTGGGATATCGACAGAGGCTGGAGGAGTCCGGCAGGTTTTTGATGTTCCGCCTTCACCTTATTGCATATGTCGCAACAGGCCACAAAGTATGCGATATCTTTCTTCATTCCATCCCACCAAAATATCTGACGAATGTCCTCATACATTTTGGTACCACCGGGATGAATTGAATATGGTGCTTCATGCGCTTCTGCCAATATTTTCTTCTTCAGACTCTCTTGGTCGGGTACGCAAAGTCTTCCACAAAATCGTAACGAACCTTGCTGATCCATAGAAAAATCCAGTGCACGCCCTTGGTGCACCTTCTGAACATATATTTGTAACACCTTATCCTCCGCTTGAGCACTGCAGATTTCTTCTTCGAGAGTAGGGGCAACTTCCAATATATTGGTAAGACGGGCGTCGGTGATCACCAAGTTTAGCTGCATGATTTCTTCATAAAGCTCCGGAGGTAAGGAATCCATTAGAGCATTAAGGTTGGCTGGTTTGCGGCTGAGGGCGTCAGCCACCACATTAGCTTTGCCTAGGTGATAATTTATTCCGAGGTCGTAGTCCTTAACCAACTCGAGCCATCTTCGCTGTCAAAGGTTCAAGTCGGGCTGAGTGAATATATACTTGAGACTTTTATGCTCGGTGAATATTTGGCACTTCTTTCCAATCAGATAATGTCTCCAGATTTTCAAAGCGTGCACCACTGCGGCCAATTCCAAATCATGAGTAGGATAGTTTCCTTCATGTTGCCGCAGTTGGCGAGATGCATAGGCCACCACTTTGCCATCTTGCATGAGTACACACCCCAGTCCTTTTCGGGAGGCGTCGCAGTAAACATCGAAACTATGGTAGATGTCTGGAAGAGTTAATACGGGTGATGATGTCAGCCTGGTTTTTAACTCATTGAAGCTCCATTCGCAGTCCTCAGTCCATACGAACTTCTTGTCCTTCTTGAGGAGCTCAGTCATTGGCTTGGCGATCTTGGAAAATCCTTCGATAAAACGGTGATAATATCCGGCCAGTCCAAGGAAACTCTGGATTTCTGAGATGGTGGTGGGTGCGGACCAATCAAGTACATCTTTTACCTTGCTTGGGTCCACCGAGATTCCTTCTGCCGAGAGGATATGTCCGAGGAATCCCACTTGCTGGAGCCAAAACTCACATTTGCTAAATTTGGCATACAGTTGATGATCGCGAAGCCTTTGCAGAACTGCCCGAAGATGCTCCTTATGCTCGTCCTTGCTCTTGGAGTAAATGAGGATGTCGTCAATGAACACCACCACGAATTTGTCCAAGAAATCCATAAACACCTTGTTCATCATATGCATAAAGAATGCAGGAGCGTTGGTGAGGCCGAAGGACATAACGGTGTATTCATAAAGACTGTACTAGGTGGTGAACGCAGTCTTAGGAATATCTTCCTTCTTTATCTTGAGTTGATGATATCCCGTCCTCAAATCAATCTTTGAGAATACTTTGGCCCCACTGAGTTGATCAAAGAGATCATCAATCCTGGGCAATGGATACTTGTTTTTAATGGTGACGTCATTCAGCTATCGGTAGTCTACGCACATTCGTAGACTGCCATCCTTTTTGTCCACGAAGATTGCTGGTGATCCCCGTGGTGAAGAGCTTGGACGAATGTATCCTTTTTGCAGCATCTCATCCAGTTGTTTCTTCAATTCCACCAATTCTGAGGAGGCATCCGATAATATTTCTTATGTATCGGGGTGGTTCCAGGCACCAGGTCAATAGCAAACTCCAATTCTCGGTCTGGTGGCATGCCGGGTAATTCTTCATGGAATACATCTGGATACTCACTGACCACTGGGATTAATTCCACCTCTTCTGCCACGGCTGCGAAAACCATATCCTTCATGGGGATGCGCTTGCGGGCATAAAAACTTGTGGTGCGACGTTCCATATTTTTCAGGGTAACTTCTCTGGTCGCACAGCTGATGCAAACTTGGTATTGGGTTAACCAATTCATGCGCAGAATGACATCCAATTTGTTGGAATCGATGATTATCAATGATGTTGGAAACTTGACGCCCTTGATGTCAATCTCCAAATTTCGGCAGACGAGATTGCTTCTGAGTATGGATCCTGGGGATTGTAAAAGCATGTGCTTTCCCAAAATCGAGCAAGGAAAATTGTTTTGGGAAGCAAAACCCCGCGAAATAAAAGAGTGGGAAGCCCCAGAGTCAAATAAAATTACGGCGGGTATGTCGTTAACAAGAAACATACCAATGACGACTTCCGGGTCCTCTTGGGCTTCCTCTGCGGAGATGTGATGAGCTTGCCCTTGGAATATATCGGGGGCGGAAAACGGCTCCATGTAGTTGACTTGCGGCTGATATGGAGCTACGTGCTTGGTGTTCTTGGGACACTGTCGGGCGTAGTGTCCAGTTTGACCACAGCTGAAGCACGAATTGTTGCGCTGACAATCGTCGCGCACCGGGCTGGTCACGACATTCTTGACTTGTGTAGTAGTCTTGTTGAAATTCTGCTGCCAATTGGGTTTGTACTCCACCTGAGTCTGTTGCCAAGTACGAGCCTTTTGCACTGGTTGCATATCCTTCTTTGGCTCGAATTTGCGCTTGTGGTGATTAGCAGCTGGCTTGTTGTCGTGCAGGAGTTTGTGTTCCCTTTCGGCGATGAGGGCCTTGTTCACCAGAGTCAGGAAGTCTGGGAAATCAAACATGCTGAGAGAGCACCTGAGATGTTGATTCAGGCCTCCAAGGAACCGATCGATCTTCCGCTCTTCTGTGGCCACATCGTGGAGAGAATAGCGGGCCAGATGGTTGAATTTATTCAGGTACTCGGCGATGGTCATGCTGCCTTGAGTGGGAGCAAGAAATTCGCGTTGCTTGATATTCATGACTCCGGTGGGAATATGATACTTGTGGAAATGATCCTTGAATTTTGTCCAAGTAATTTCCTTGTCTGTAGGCCATATTGCTTTGGCATTATCCCACCATATAGCGGCAGCTCCTTCGAGATAATGCGTGGCGAAGGGAACCTTGTCTCCTTCGTCTGTGCGAGCAATTTCCAGTTTTCTCTCAATAGTCCTTAGCCAGTCGTCGGCGTCCAAAGGATCAGTAGCATGGCTGAAACTGGGAGGCTTGGTTCGCTAAAAATCTGACAGCTTGGAATGATGGCCATTCTGGTTTCCATTCTGCCCAACCATAACTTGTACACTTTTCAGTATTTCCAGCAGATCGTTGCTCCTTCCTTCTTCAAACATTCGCAGGATTTGCTCGGTGGAAGGCGGTTGTGGCGGTGGAGGTGGAGGTGGCTGGTATGGCTCAGGGGAATGTCCTGCCTGTCTTGCGGAACGATGGACAGGGACATCCTCACCAGCTTGACTGCTGCTGACTCCACGCAGCATCCTATTTTTTGTTTTCCCAATACATAACAACCATGATGAGAAAATTCCGAAATGGGGAAAAACCAATGACAAATACCGGAAGAAAACAGCGAATGAAAACCAAGTCGAATAAAAGAGTCCAACATAATTATACATAGTCCCAACATGAAAGTAAACATCGCAATGGGTCTACTACCCTCATATATGAAACTACGCATCATGAAAAGTGCGACTACAGCCATACATCATGCTCATGACTACCACAATACTCTAACGGTCTATTGCTCGGATGGTGCTGCTGCAGGCTCGTCTCCTGAGCCGGACCCAGATCCTGAACTGATAGTAGAGACCTCCGGGGGAAGAGAGGTGCGCTGGCGCTTCCTTGAGGGCTCTCCCTCAAGGGCAGGCGGGGGATGGGATCTAATCATAGGAGCGACAGGAGTAGCGACAAGAGAAGACCATGTAGCAGGAGCGCTCACAGGTTCACCGTCAGAGAGTTAACGATACCCTGCGAGGTCGTCGGGGGAACGGAGGTGGGAGGAGCAGAAGTGTAGATGACAGCTGGAAGAGGGTTCCTTATACGAGCAGCAGCGAGAGCGGCGCGAGCGCGTGAGAGCTCCCGAGCTAACTCGTAGTTCAGGAGATAACTAGCGGTGATGTAGCGTGCAAGGTGGCTAGTGGGACGGTCGCACGCCCATTCTTGTGCAGAGATGGGTAGTAGAAAAGACCAGGGTGGGTGTGCATGCGAACCTCATTGTAGCGCAAGTCTACAAGAGCCTCGATAGCAGCAAACTGAACCGCCTGAGATGGCGTAGAAGCAAGACCACCCTTAGACGAACAAGTGTAAGCGCCAGATGGGGAACTGTGGTGTAGAGTGACCTCAGCATAATACTCATACAATGCACCGGCCAGATGCTCGCGATACACCCGATACTCTGGATCAGCACCCTCTGGATAGAGTCGTCGCCACAAGTTCTGAAGCAGGTGCGGCGATGTGCACGGAACTGGCTCGGGATGGTACAAGATCGGTACTGGTGCCATCTACACTCACAAACCATACGATTAGTAATAACAACAATTAAACATGCATGCAATGCAGCAACCAATTTCTATGACTACCGGCACTCAAACGAAGCTGTCTGCCGTTTTACTAACGCACTACCGGTCTAGCGTGTCCTACAATCAGCGCGGCTCTGATACCAAGCGTTGTGGCACCCCGACTCAGAGCAACCGGTTTACCCTGCATTGCCAGCCCAGAGATCGAGTCTTCTGGCAATACACAACAACATGGTACAGAAATAACCGCTTTATTGATACTAGCGGGATACAAAGGTCTGATATTACATCGAGATGCGAGGCCAAGCGGCACACACGGTGCTGCTGCATAGTATGTACATTATTTAATGAACATGGCTGGGGCCTCGATCACACGAACTACGCGGCACCGGAAGAACGACGAAGTGGAACTCCATAGCACAGGGACACCGACGTGGACACGGCCTAGACACGAGATGAGCTCCGGTACGAATCGACTTGCCTGAAAACTGGCATAACACGCCAGGTCAGTACATTGAATGTACTTGCAAGCTCACAAAAAACATAAGCACGATGACAAACAATATCATGATAATTAATCAAGTTAAATTAATGCAAGAAATACTACAGATGCAATGCAGCCAAACAGTGCACCGAGTCACGCGGACTCGCTTACCAGAGGGTTACCTCGTAACCAAACGGCGACCACAACGGGGTCACACCTGGAACCAAAAATCCATGAACACCTCGAGTGTTCAAGGTTCACCACAAAACAATGCATCACAACAATCTCTTAGTTTGCAAGATTAATTATAAAAGTTGATCCATGGTGTGACTTACTCCCGAATCTTGCCCATAACCGAGGGCGCGGCTATCGATAGATTAAATACACTCTGCAGAGGTAGCGCACTTTACCCACACTACGAAATACCTGGCCTCGCACTCCCATTCGGGTGGACAAAATATTCCGACGAAACCCTTCCCTTGTGATGCACTCTCCCCGGCCACTCCGACCATCTCCCTCTTAGAGCTAGGTCTTGGGTGGCCCCGTGTCTACCAAAGACACCAACGGCCACCGTCGTGGCAAAACTGTCCCAAACGGGGAGATGGTACCATAAAAACAAAAACGAGCACACAAGGTTATGTATGCCTACCGAGCCAGGGTATGCATGCCCATAACCTTCCCTCGTGGGAGGCACCGGTGAGAGCCACAACAAAGGACCGAATCAAGACCTTCCCATTAGGTAAATGTGGTCACACTGAATTAAAACCCGATTCAGTGGCACCATGATGTGATCAACATCATATTCAAGTTGAACTTAATCATGTTTAACTTTGATAAAAACTATTTATCAAAAACATGATATGAAAAATAATTTTCATGCAACTACTCGTCATGCAAAGCAAACAACTCATGTTCATGGACCAAACTTAACCACACAATTACCTTGCAACACTAAAGATCAAAACTCTCTGGTTATAACTCATTTTTATCAGCAAGCAACATTTTTATTAGTTCTTTATTTAAATGGAAATATCACTTAGCAAAATCACTACCATTAATTTCCATAGCAATATGCATAGTGCAAAATCTTACTCTACTTACCCAAACAAGTTCATTGCATGCAACCAGTAACTAAAGCCAGCATTTCTAATAGAATAAAGTAACTAATAATTTACTAAAATTATTTACCAAATTTTAAATGCAAATAAAAACTCATATTCAAGTAGAAAATCATAGATATTGAAATAACACCATCCAAATACTGGTGTGGCTTGCCTTAGTGTAGAGGAAGATCACACCCCTCTTGGTTTGCTTCAAGACAAGCTTATCCTTCTGAAAAATAATTTAAAACCACAAAAATAAATGTCAAAACACATTCTGAAAAATCACCAGAAATTCTAGACAGCAAGGAAAACTCCACCTTTTGGTGTGCTGCTACAGCTTTCTGTAACAAAAACAATGCAAAAATAATCAACTCATTTGGACTTATGGTTTAGAAATGGTGGCTGGTCAAAGTTTAGTGAAATTTCTGAATTAAATTTGAATAAACAGAAAATCCTGGGGGGGGGGGCGTGACGTCGAAGACGTAAAACGGGAGTGTGCCTCCACTCATACCGCTTCGGGCGCGAGTGGTGAGGCTGACACTGGGCCCCACTAGTCAGGAGAGAGAGAGGGGGATCGAGATCAGACGAGGGGCGGCGTTTCGCCGGAGCTCACGCCGGTGACGAGGGGGTTTGGGGCTAGGCTAGAGGGATAGATTGGAAGCGGGGCTCGCGCGCACCTGCCCGTAACCGTGGCTTGGCGAGAGGTGGACGGAGCAGCTCGGGGTTGAGCTCGCAAGCTTTGGTGGCGGACGGGGTTCGCCGGAGAGGTTGAAGACGGCGGCTAGAGGCAGCTCCGAGGGCTTGGCGGCCTCCAAGCAGCACCAACAGACCACCAAGGCCCTGCCCAAGAAGTTGCCTGAGCTCGAGAGGCCCTAGAGAGCGGCAGATGGCCTGCGGGGATCGCCGGAGTGCTTGGGTCAGGGCGACGGCCAAAGGCCTGCCCGACTGAACTGCGTCGTTCTACGTGTTCGTGGTGGTTGTGTTGAGTGGTGCGTGGCCAGGTTTCGAGTCGGGGTGGCTTTATATAGCCGGGGCAAGAGCGGGGACGTGTCACCACTGGAGCGCTCTTGACACATGGTGAACGTCGGCGATAAGCTCCAACGCGAGGGGGCAAGGTGCTGCGTCGACTCAGGGGCTTGCCCACGCTTGCGGACGCGCACATGAGGCGGTTGGGAAAACAGACAAGCACACGCGCGCACTGTGGCGTTTTGGCCGCGACGCGCCCATGCTTGCTGCGGCGGATCCGGCGTCGGCGAGCGCCAGGGAGGGGTCAAGCTTGATGAGTCGAGGGTTGTGGCGTGGTGCGGCAGTCGGAGGCGAGCGCTGGAACGAGCACGCGCGAAACAGAGTGAAGGCGCCAGCTAGAGCCCGTCGAGACGCTGCCAGGCGCCGTGTCCTCGCGCGGTCACCAAGCTGGCATGGTCAAAACGATGGCCAGGAGCGGCCAAACCTTTTGTATGCGCTCAACCGTGCAGTGTTACGTCTAGGAGGGGTGATGGATCATGCCCAGGCCGACCAGACTTGACTCTGCCAAGCTGGCAAGTTTCTGGTCAGAAACTTGGTCGCCAAGTTTGGCCACCTTCTAGAAGGCCATTAGGGCTGATCTCCTAGGGTTTAGTGTTTCTTAGGAAGGTGTTTAAGCTCAAGAAAGCTCAAGGCCAAAAGCTAAAGGAAAAATGCACTTGTTGTACAAAGTGCATTTCTGGTCCAGAAGTGAAAACATTTTCTACAGCAAAAATATTACAAAAAGTGATGCAATATTTTTGCATGGGAAGTTGTGCTAGGGTTCTCAAAATATTTAGGAATTATCTCAGATTTTTCTGAGCAAGAAAAATTGGGGTTGCTTTGGAGCACCAGGTTCTGAAGTGAATTCTAGAGAGAAAAATGAATATTTTTCTATTAGGAAAAATATTCATTTGATTATTTTGGGAATTTGTGGGAGGAATAAGGTAGATAGGTCACTTGGGTGAAAGCGAAGGATATTCCCAAGTGACAAGTCCATTTGAAATGATTCAAAACCCAAATCAAATCAGGGCAAAAACCCCGGTGAAAACCAAGTCCGGAAAAAGAGAGAAGGCAAGTCCGGCAAAAGAGAGAAGGCAAAATCTAAGCTGTCACACTTCCTTCAGAGAAGACGGTAAAAAGTTGGTGCTCGTGAACTTCCAGACCTCCCATGAGATTATCCTTCCTCCGTTGGATTATATAGAGTTTTACCATCGTGGTCCTAGTCATCTAGATTACCACGTCAGTTGGACGGACCTTGTTTTGCAGAAGATTGTAATCTGCCAAGTGCCCACACGACATGCGAATTACACAGACTTCAAGCTAATTGCCTTGTTCGACCACGGACTCGCCTATCTTTACGCCGGTGCCTTCTTTGGCTGGAGACACCTCAGCTCGAAGTGGATCATCGTCAAAGCTAATACACACTTCTGTGATGCTATTGAACACAATGGCATCATCTACGCGATCGACAAAGCAGATGGCACCACGTATTGCTGGGACGGCGCGTGTAAGTTGTTTCTGTCTCATGTTAATGATGACGCCATGACACTGTTTGAACTTTTTGTGATGATTGGCATATCCCTGTTTGAGCATAATTTGAGTAGAACTATGGCAATGTATTAGAGACGCCGTAAATCGGCTGTATTTGGAATGAGTTAATTCATGCGATTGTGATCATGTCATTACAGCCAATTTGTACCCCTGAATAATCAAACGGTTATGAATATATGGATATTCTCCTTATTTTAGAGTAATCTATATACTACTACTAATATGAGTGTGTATCAATGGCCATGTTAGTTTCCTCATTTTCATGATGTAGAAACATGCACCACACTGTTGGTTTCATCTAACCATACATTAGGGAAGTAAATGTGCATATGGATAACTCTATATTTGGAAGTAGTGAAACCCTGTAATGCTTACCATGTGTACATACCTATATTCGCCCTTCAGCAATCAATGGCTAGAATAATATCCTCACAAAAATTTTGCCCACAGAACACGAGTATATAACAATGCATGGTCTGTTAGTTACCTTGAAGAGTTTGTTTGTGAGGACAGAACATGATTACATAACATGCATGACATGGTAGTTTCCTGTGAAGAATCGATTGCGAGATAACATGAGTATAACCATGCATGGCACTTCTATATTTTCGAACCCAGTATACATTTCCCTGTATTTTCCTCCCAGTTCCAACAGGAACATATCAATGTTGTTTCTTGCATTATCCTACTCATACTCTGAACAATGCTGATCTTACATTAACAATGCATGTCCTTTTTGATATGATGCAGTGTCCCTACAGTTATTGCCCTTTCTAATCACACCACCTTGCCAAAAACAGGGAACCACAACTGGTTCCTCGCTTAATCAGACGACGGCAAAAGACTGATGATCATTCAGACACATCAGCCAGAAAAGTTATATTGCAAAAAACCCACTATATACAAGCACCGTGAAATACGTGAGTATCCGGACAGTGGTTGTTACGTCTATGAGCAGGATACCAGCTTGTTGGGGCCTTCGGGATTCTTTAGTTGGAGGCGGGTAAACAGCCTTGGTTCACACTCTCTGTTTCTCAGACTCAATTATCCGATTAACCAGGAGATCACCGTTGGCAAGGACCTTGATGGCAGAGAGGCTCTGTTTGCTATGGAAAACTGTGTCTACACAGCGAGCCCTAGGAGTTCGGGAGCAAACTCCCCTGATTGTCAATGATACAGCCTGCAGCCAAAAGAAGGTGAGAATGACAAAGGCATCTGGATTAACTTTGATCCTTGGATGTCTCAATTACGACAGGCAGTGATGTGGTTCAAGCCTTCAGGTTGATAGGTAATTGGGTTGTTGCGTCGAAAGGGTGGAGTACTGGTGTCTCCGGATCATTGGTCGCTAAAGCAGGGCTGCAAATTATGATGGTGTTGGATCATCTCTTCGAATGACTTTGTTGTCTTTGCTGCTTGTTCTGGATGGGTAGTTCTTTCTTTTGTTATGCATATTCCTTGTCATTTGGTCATCCTTGTCTATGTCACTCTTACTATGTAATAGTTGCCTCTGTTTAGAATGTCATTCTCGTCTGGATCACGAGAGTCTGAGCGCTGTAGATGGGTGCGTTTTGGTGGTGTAGCAACACTTCTTATGAATTATCATGGCTTGCTGTTTATGTCAGTAGTAGTCACTAGTCAGTGTTTGAATGTTGTATATATCATTGTTTTGAACTATTTATTGTCTCGAACTACTGGTCGGCTAAATGAGGGCATCACCATTCTCCAGTGTTCAGAGTGTATCTCCTTTTTTTCAAGTTATATAAGTTGAGCTCAGTGTCTTTTCGATGATGTACACTTGTTTGGGCCAGTGAGGTGTCGTTGAATATGGGCCGAGTAGTAACGCAATGCCAAACAGGTCAATTATGACTCTCAAGCCGGGCTCTCAAAAGATACTAAAAAAAGGCCTGGCTCTCCAAAAAAGAAAGAATAAGGACTCTTAGGCCGACATGTGGGCGCCACCGGTGTTTTCGTGCGCTTGCACGCCGAGAGCATATTGGCGCGTGTTCAAAATTCAAGCTACCTTTTCATCCCCAATCTCCCGCCCCTGCCCCACCTCTGGAATCTCGATTCCTACTCCAGTTCCCCCAAATCCCCCTCCTTTACTCCCTGTACTCAAGCTCACTATCATGTCGCCGGTCAACGCGGATCTCCGAGCCGGAGATCCTGAGGTCCGTCCTGCCTTTGCTCGCTGCATGCTGTCGCTCAACAGTGGCATGGCAGCGCTTGACGACCAGTTTGCCGGCAAAGTGCGGATGGTAACCATCAACGGCGACCAGCCTCCCGTCTCGCCGGACGAACTTGTCAAAGCTCTTGGCATTGCACACGGCATCCAAATAAGTGACTTGCTCGTCGAAGTCTGTCCACCACCGGCTGATTTCTTCGTCAGGTTCTGGACAACTTTCGACTGCAGTCGTGTGTTCGAGTCTTCTCGGCATTTGTTCTGCGATGACGCGCTGGTGAGCTTTGATCGGTGGCACCCAAGATGGGGCTCGGTGCCCTCTGAGCTTGAGTTTTTAACAAAGCTTACCTTCCACGGCATGCCTCGACGTGCTTGGAACAGCGAGTCCATGAATGATCTTATCAACGACCTTGGAGGTGAGCTCGTAAGTATGTTTGTTCCTCCAAACAGCTGGGCTCTGACGGTTATGGCATGGATGAAGAAGCCGTCCACCATACCGAAGGTGATTGGTGTCGAGATACCAGTGCAGGAACTGGGGTTGTACTATTCGTCGCCACCAAGGCCGCCGCGGACCACGTTAGGGATGTATCTGTATCGAGTGTTCGTGCATGTTGAAGAAGTGGTCAATCCATCAATCAAAGTCCTGCCGCCGCCGCTGGTGCCAGGGTCCGTCAACAACGTCCATTATAGGAGTCAACGTCAGACTTTCCCCGTGTTGCTCGGAACGATGGATGGCACAGGGCCTACTCCATCGCGCGGCGGAGGCCACTGCTTCTTTGGGAGAAGAGGCAGGGCTGGCTGCGTGGATGTGCTCTAATTTGAGGTAACAACTGAATCTTGTCAGATACTAGTTACATCCGAGCTATGGGTGTGAAGCACTGATGTGCCAGTACATTTGATTGTGACCTGTTCTAATTTTGTACCTGAACTTTTTTTAGAAAGGGTTGTACGTCAACTTAATGTGCTAGCAGAACTTATTGTGTTGTCTGTCTGTTTTCTTTGCACAGCATTCAAGATATTTCCCTGTCATTGATAAAGACGATGAACCCTTATGTACGAGTTCGTTGGTTTCAACATGGCCCTACCCGTAGTGATCCACTGCTTCCATCCTGATTGTGCCGCCTGCGTGAAATTTTTGTATGCAAGTTCAGTGTGCTGTGATGTTCTATATGATTGTGTCAACTATATAAGTTTTTACTGAGCATCAGCAATGCATATGGCTGAAAGATGTATTTACGAGCATCGACCGATGGGTCTCTCTCTCTCTCTCTCTCACACACACACACAAGTGGGACACGTTGAATTATTTCTTTGCTCATGACAACTTTTAATTAGGCTCCACTGTAATCTAACTTTTTTCTTAAGTTATTAATTGAGCTCAGTGACTTCAAAAAGTTGTATAGAAGCCTTGTTTGGGCCTTTCCGGCGTCGCTGAATGTGGGCTGAGTAGCCATGTTAGGTTGTACTGTACTACACAGGCCTTTTTTTCAACATCAGCAATGCAACTGGGCCGACAGTTGTACACAATATCCGGGTCAACTTGTTATTCTCCGCCCCACTGGGCTGCAAACTTTCCTAGGAGGTATGCATTAGGCTTAACAAGAAAATGGACTTTGAGAAATAATAAATGGGATGTAATTATAATAACTGGGCAGTCACTATAAAAAATGCACCAAACGCGTAATTAGTTTAAAAAATATATTATTTCTGGAATTTGAAAATTTTAATTTCATTACTTGTTGCGCGTGCAATATTTCGTTGGATTTTAACGTAATACAACTTTATTTTGAAATTATATTTAATCTGACTAGAAATTTTGGATAAAAATATTTCGGATCACATCAAAATGTGGGAATTTATTTTTGAATTCTGTTTTGAGCGGTTGGTTGAAATTATTAATCGTTGTCCTAGCTAGAAAATGGGCTGTACTTTTAACAAACTGTAAATGGGCTGTAGTAAATTCCATTAGAATTAAAAAATGGGCTATACATTCTTACAAATCGCAAATGGGCTATATGTTCTCTGCCACACACTTGTGGGCCTTCTAAGTTGACGCATCCCCTAAAAAACTAAGTTGACGCGTATGCAAGGCTTTGTCAACAACACACGGTTCTGGCAGCTGTGGCCGTTGGATGTCCATCCAACGGATGTCGTGCTTCTTCTTCGATCTCGAATATTCTTGCTTCAGCCGCTCAAAAAATGATTCCTCCCCCTGACATCTGGGGCGCACCGTTTCGGAGGCTGACCTGTGGGCCTACTAAGTTGACGCATACCAAGGGCTTTGTCAACTTAGTCAATATAAACGATTCTAGCTGCACTGACCGTACGATGTCCATCCAACGGCCGTAGTGCTTCTTCAACCTCTGGTCCTCTTGCTCCAGCCGACCAAAGCAGCGCCGGTCGTGCCGCGTGCTCTTGCCTCCCGTGGCCGGCTGTGATGCCGCGGAGGCCTCACCGCCCCCTACTACTCCCACCGCTGGCCAGGCCATCCCTCTACTCACCCACACCCCCTGTTATTCTGCGGCGACGGCAGCCTCACACTGCAGCCGAACCAGTGAACCCTCGTACTCCTCTCCGCGCGGTCTTCCACTGTCGTGTCTTCCCCGGCTCCGCGTCGTCCCCTTCCTAGGCCTCGCCGTCGTCCACCGCCTTGGTGCTCTCGGCGCGGCGTGGTCAACGTGGTCAAGGAACGGCTTCCATCGGACGTGGACTGTACGTGGAGAAGCTGACAGCTGGGTCCATGGCCGCAGCAAGGAAGTGCCTCCTTATTACGTGCAAAATACTTATTCCTCCACCTGACAGCTGGGACCCACCAGACGGGCCACCGTATTTCGCAAAAAAACATTACCGTCGCTGAAAGCTCGGACCCACCAGCTATATCTTCGCACGCAAGGAAGTGCCTCCTTATTACGCACAAAAAATGAATACTCCCCCTGTTAGCTGGGACCTAGTATAGTGGCAGGCTGACTTGTGGTCCGACTAAGTTGACGGGGATGGAGGGCTTTGTCAACTTAGTCAATATGCACGATTCTAGCTCCAGTGACCGTACGATGTCCATCCAACAGCCGTAGTGCTTCTTCAACCTCTGGTCTTCTTGCTCCAGCCACCCAAACCAGCGCCGGCCGTGCCTCGTGCTCCTGCCTCCCGTGGCCGGTAGTGCTGCCGCGGAGGCCTCATCGCCCCCTACTACTCCCACCGCTGGCCAGGCCATCCCTCCACTCACCCACACCCCCTGTTATTCTGCGGCGACGGTAGCCTCACACCGCAGCCGAACCAGTGAACCCTCGTACTCCTCTCCGCACGGGCTTCCACTGCCGCGTCTTCCCCGGCTCCGTGTCGTCCCCTTCCTAGGCCTCGCCGTCGTCCACCACCCTCGTGCTCTCGGCGCGGCGTGGTCAACGTGGTCAAGGAACGGCTTCCATCAGACGTGGACTGTACGTGGAGAGGCTAACAGCTGGGTCCAGGGCCGCAGCAAGGAAGTGCCTCCTTATTACGCGCAAAATATTTATTCCTCCATCTGACAGCGGGGACCCACTGGACGGGCCACCATATTTCAAGAAAAAAACGTTTCCCCCTGACTACAGGGACCCACCAGCTACATCTTCGCACGCATGGAAGTGCGTCCGGGCAAAAAAGATGATTCGCCCCCTGACTGCTAGGACCCACCAGCTACATCTTCGCAGGCAAGGAAGTGCCTGACAGTCGGGACCCAACTGGTCGAAGCGTACGTAGCATTGTCATTCTGGTCGCGAACGTGTACGTACATACTGGTCGATGTAGAGGCGCGCACGTGTCGTAGTAGAGGCGTGCACGTAGCATGTACACGTACGTACAGCGGCCAGTGTGCAAGAAAGAAAATACGGCCACGTACGTACATACGGGCAGGGTCTCGAACGCCTACTCGCGCATACGTACGGCCAGGGCTCGTGTACATGCCTGGGTCGGAACGGAGTGCGTCATCGTTGTGTTCATGGGGAGGCAACGGAATGCGTCGTGTTCATCGCGGGGCAACAGAACGCGTGGGAGCCAACCGGCTTGGATGGAACAGCCGATGGAAACGAGGCCTGGCGTACCGCAGAATGGAGGAAACGGCCTTGTGTTCGACCGGCCACGTTCGAAACGAGATCCTGTTCATCGGGAGGGGTCTGGCGTACCGCAAAACGGAGGAAACAGACCTCCTACGGTCGAAACGGGGGTCCTGTTGATCGGGAGGGGTGTGGCGTACCGCAAAACGGAGGAAACTGACTTGTGTTGGAGCGCTACGGTCGAAATAGGGGTCCTGTTCATCGCGAGGGGTGCGGCGTACCGCAAAACGGGACACCACGGGATACTGTTCATCTCCACCGTCGACCCCCTCCAGCCTCCACGGGCTACTATTCATCCACCGTCGACCTCCTCCAGCCTCCACCTGCGACTGTTCATCCACGAGCTCCTGTTCATCCAGCCTCCACCGCGCGCTACTCCACTGACTACTGTTCAACCAGCCCTCTCCACGGGCTCCTGTTCAACCACCCCTCCACGGGCTACTGTTCATCCAGCCCTCCACCATCTACTGTTCATCCAGCCCTCCACGGGGTGGTCCTATTCATCCAGCCCTCCATGGGGTCCTGTTCATCCAGCCCCAACCGGCTCGATCGATCGGGTCCTGTTCATCCAGAGGCAACACCACGGGGTCCTATTCATCCACCCCCACCGGGAACTGTTCATCCAAACCCCCCCAGCAACGCTCACTGTTCATCCAGAGGCAGCATCAATCGGGTTCAGTCAGCAGCAGTAGCGAAGGAATCGCTCGATCGGGTTCAGTTAACAACCATCGATCGATCGCTCGGGTTCAGTAACGTGTAGCCTGCAATGCAATCGCTCGGGTTCAGTTAGAGCCCAACGCCTCGCTCGGCTTCTGTTAGAGCCCAACGCCTCGCACCCACGCACGTGCGTGTACAAGAGAAACGCGCATCGCTCGGCCCCGACCACACACCGTGACCGGGAACACCCCGATAATTTCCTCGCCCTCGCTTCTATCACGGTTTTTTCCGTCATGGACGGCCCAAAGAATGTCATACAGCTGCGTCTCCGGCCCGCCCAGGACCAAAAGCCCATTTTCTGTCATAATTTTTTGTCATAGAAGTAGGACCCCACCAAATCTATGATGATACCGTGTTTTGTCACAATTATTGTCATAGAAGTGTCATAAGTATGACAGAAAAAAATTCGTTCGGCCCAAAATGTCATGGATGTGTCTTTTTTTGTAGTGTACCTTGCTGTTTTTTATTGTTCCTATCACAAAAATCAATATCTACTATCATTACTACACTTTTATTACCATCTCTTCGCCGAACTAGTGCACCTATACAATTTACCATTATATTTTGTGTGTTCGGGACACAAGAGACTTCTTTTTATTTGGTTGCAGGGTTGCTTGAGAGAGACCATCTTCATCCTACATCTCCCACGGGTTGATAAACCTTAGGTCATCCACTTGAGGGAAAATTGCTACTGTCCTACAAAACTCTGCGCTTGAAGGTCCAACACGAGTCTACAAGAATAAAGTTGCGTAGTAGACATCACATAACAACATACGTCATTCTCTTTGTCATCGGTATGTTACTTGCCCAAGATTTGAGGTATCCCCATACCTAGTTCAATATCGTTACCGACAAGTCTCTTTACTCGTTCCGTAATGCATCATCCCGTAACTAACTCATTAGTCACATTGTTTGCAAGGCTTATAGTGATGAGCATTACCGAGAGGGCCCAGAGATACCTCTCCGATACGCGGAGTGAAAAATCCTAATCTCGATATATGCCAACCCAACAAACACCTTCGGAGACACCTGTAGAGCATCTTTATAAGCACCCAATTACCTTTAGACGTTTGATATCACACAAGGTGTTCCTCTGGTATTCAGGAGTTGCATAATCTCATAGTTAGAGGAATATGTATAAGTCATGAAGAAAGGAGTGGCAATAAAACTTAACAATCATTATGCTAAGCTAACGAATGGGTCTTGTCCATCACATCATTCTCTAATGATGTGATCCCGTTCATCAAATGACAACACATGTCTATGGTCAGGAAACTTAACCATCTTTGATTAACGAGCTAATCAAGTAGAGGCATACTAGGGACACTCTGTTTTGTCTATGTATTCACACATGTACTAAGTTTCCGTTTAATACAATTCTAGCATGAATAATAAACATTTATCATGATATAAGGAAATATAAATAACAACTTTATTATTGCCTCTAGGGCATACACTAGAGTTAGTAATCTAGTTCACATCGTCATGTGATTTAACACCAATAGTTCACATCGCCATGTGACCAACACCCAAAGGGTTTACTGGATTCAATAATCTAGTTCACATCACTATGTGATTAACACCCAAAGAGTACTAAGGTGTGATCATGTTTTTCTTGTGGGAGAAGTTTAGTCAATGGGTCTGCCACATTCAGAGCCGTATGTATTTTGCAAATTTTCTATGTCTACAATGCTCTGCATGGAGCTACTCTAGCTAATTGTTCCCACTTTCAATATGTATCCAGATTGAGACTCAGAGTCATCTGGATCGGTGTAAAAGCTTGCATCGACGTGACTCTTTACGACGAACTCTTTATCACCTCCATAACCGAGAAATATTTCCTTAGTCCTCTTAGGTAACTAAGGATAACTTTGACCGTTGTCTAGTGATCCACTCCTGGATCACTATTGTACCCCTTTGCCAAACTCATGGCAAGGTACACAACAGGTTTGTTACACAACATGGCATACTTTGTAGAACCTATGGCTGAGGCATAGGGAATGACTTTCATTCTCTCTCTATCTTCTGCCGTGGTCGGGTTTTGAGTCTTACTCAACTTGATACCTTACAACTCAGGCAAGAAATCCTTCTTTGACTGATCCATATTGAACTCTTTCAAAAACTTATCAAGGTATGTACTCATCGAAAGTCTTATCAAGCGTCTTGATCTATCTCTATAGATCTTGATGCTCAATACGTAAGCAGCTTTACTGAGGTCTTTCTTTGAAAAACTCCTTTCAAACACTCCTTTTATGCTTTCCAGAAAATTCTACATCATTTCTGATCAATAATATGTCATTCACGTATACTTATCAGAAAGGCTGTTGTGCTCCCACTCACTTTCTTGTAAATACAAGCTTCACTGCAAGTCTGTATAAAACTATATGTTTTGATCAACTCATCAAAGCGTATATTACAACTCTGAAATGCTTGCACCAGTCCATAGATGGATTGCTGGAGCTTGCATATTTCGTTAGCACCTTTAGGATTGACAAAACCTTCTGGTTGCATCATATACAACTCTTCTTTAATAAATCCATTAAGGAATGCAGTTTTGATATCCATTTGCCAGATTTCATAAAATGCGGCAATTGCTAACATGATTCGGACAGACTTAAGCATCGAAACAAGTGAGAAAATCTCATCGTAGTCAACACCTTGAACTTGTCGAAAACCTTTTGTGACAATTCGGGCTTTGTAGATAGTAACACTACCATCAGCGTTTGTCTTCCTCTTGAACTCTATGGCTTGCCAATCATCGGGCAAGTCCACCAAAGTCCATACTTTGTTCTCATACAAGGATCCTATCTCAGATTTCATGGCCTCAAGACATTTTGTGGAATCTGGACTCGTCATCATTTCCTCATAGTTCGTAGGTTCGTCATGGTCTAGTAACATGACTTCCAGAATAGGTTTACCGTACCACTCTGGTTCGGAACGTGCTCTGCTTGACCTACAAAGTTCGGTAGTAACTTGATCTGAAGTTTCATGATCATTATCATTATCTTCCTCAGTAATTGGTGTAGTTATCACTGGAACTGATTTCTGTGATGAACTACTTTCCAATTCAAGAGAAGGTACAATTACCTCATCAAGTTCTACTTTCCTCCCACACACTTCTTTCAAGAGAAACTCCTTCTCTAGAAAGGATCCATTCTTAGCAACAAAGATCTTGCCTTCGGATCTGTGATAGAAGGTGTACCCAACAGTCTCTTTTGGGTATCCTATGAAGACACACTTCTCCGATTTGGGTTCGAGCTTAGCAGGCTGAAGCATTTTCACATAAGCATCGCAACCCCAAACTTTAAGAAACGACAGCTTAGGTTTCTTGCCAAACCATACTTCATACGGTGTCGTCTCAACGGATTTAGATGGTGCCCTATTTAACGTGAATGCAGCTGTCTCTAATGCATAACCCAAAACGATAGTGGTAAATCAGTAAGAGTCATCATAGATCGTACCATATCTAATAAAGTACCGTTACGACGTTCGGACACACCATTACACTGTGGTGTTCCAGGTGGCGTGATTTGTGAAACTATACCATATTATTTTAAACGAAGGCCAAACTCGTAACTCAAATATTCGCCTCCGCGATCAAATCGTAGAAACTTTATTTTCTTGTTACGATGATTCTCCACTTCAATCTGAAATTTTTGAACTTTTCAAAAGTTTCAGACTTGTGTTTCGTCAAGTAGATATACTCATATCTGCTCAAATCATCTGTGAAGGTTAGAAAATAACGATACCTGCCGCGAGCCTCAACACTCATTGGACCGCATACATCAGTATGTATTATTTCCAATAAGTCAGTAGCTCGCTCCATTGTTCTGAAGAACGGAGTTTTAGTCATCTTGCCCATGAGGCATGGTTCGCAAGCATCAAATGATTCATAATCAAGTGATTCTAAAAAATCCATCTGTATGGAGTTTCTTCATGCGCTTTACACCAATATGACCTAAATGGCAATGCCACAAATATGTTGCACTATCATTATCAACTTTGCATCTTTTGGCATCAATATTATGAATATGTGTATCACTACGATCGAGATTCGATAAACCATTTACATTGGATGTATGACCATAGAAGGTTTTATTCATGTAAACAGAACAATAATTATTCTCTGACTTAAATGAATAACCGTATCGCAATAAACATGATCCAATCATATTCATGCTCAACGAAATAACATTTATTTTGGTCCAACACTAATCTCGGAGGTAGAGGGAGTGTGCGATGGTGATCTTATCAACCTTGGAATCACTTCCAACACAAATCGTCACCTCGCCCTTAACTAGTCTATGTTTATTTTGTAACTCCTGTTTCGAGTTACTAATCTTGGCAACTGAACTAGTATCAAATACCTAGGGGCTACTACGAACACTAGTAAGGTACACAATAATCTGTATGTCAAATATACCTTGGTACACTTTGCCTCCTTCTTATCCGCCAAATGTTTGGGGCAGTTCCACTTCAAGTGACCATTTCCTTTGAAGTATAAGCACTTAGTTTCAGGCTTGGGTCCAGCTTTGGGCTTCTTCACGGGAGTGGCAACTTGCTTGCCATTCTACTTGAAGTTCCCTTTTCTTTCCCTTGCCCTTTTACTTGAAACTATTGGTCTTGGCAACCATCAACACTTGATGCTCTTTCTTGATTTCTACCTTCGCCGATTTTAGCATCATGAAGAGCTCGGGAATCATTTTCGTCACCCCCTTGCATATTATAGTTCATCACGAAGTTCTAGTAGCTTGGTGATAGTGACTAGAGAACTCTGTCAATCACTATCTTATCTGGAAGATTAACTCCCACTTGATTTAAGCGATTTGTAGTACTCAGACATTCTGAGCACATGCTCACTGGCTGAGCTATTCTCCCCCATCTTGTAGGAAAAGTACTTGTCAAAGGTCTCATACCTCTTGACACGGGCATGAGTCTTGAAATACCAATTTCAGCTCTTGGAACATCTCATATGCTCCGTGGCGTTCAAACGTCTTTGAAGCCCCGATTCTAAGCCGTAAAGCATGGTGCACTAAACTATCAAGTAGTCATCATATCGAGCTTGCCAAATGTTCATAAGGTCTGCATCTGCTCCTGCAATCGGTCTGTCACCTAGCGGTGCATCAAGGACACAATTCTGTGCTACAATGAGGATAATCCTCAGATCACGGACCCAGTCCACATCATTGCTGCCATCATCTTTCAACTTAGTTTTCTCTAGGAACATATCAAAAATAAAACAGGGGAGCTATAACGCGAGCTATTGATCTACAACATAGATATGCAAATATTATCAGGACTAAGTTCATGATAAATTAAAATTCAATTAATCATATTACTTAAGAACTCCCACTTAGATAGACATCCCTCGAGTCATCTAAATGATCACGTGATCCAAATCAACTAAACCATGTCTGATCATCACGTGAGATGGAGTAGTTTTCAATGGTGAACATCTCTATGTTGATCATATCTACTATATGATTCATGTTCGACCTTTCGGTCTCCAGTGTTCCGAGGCCATGTCTGTACATGCTAGGCTCGTCAAGTTTAACCCGAGTATTCCGCATGTGCAAAACTGGCTTGCACCCGTTTTATGTGAACATAGAGCTTATCACACCCGATCATCACGTTATGCCTCGGCACGACAAACTGTAGCAACGGTGCATACTCAAGGAGAACACTTATACCTTGAAATTTAGTGAGGGATCATCTTATAATGCTGCCGCCGTACTAAGCAGAATAATATGCATAAAAGATAAACATCACATGCAACCAAAATATGTGACATGATATGGCCATCATCATCTTGTGCCTTTGATCTCCATCTCCAAAGCACCGTCATGATCTCCATCGTCACCGGCTAGACACCTTGATCTCCATCATAGCGTCGTTGTCGTCTCGCCAACTATTGCTTCTACAACTATCGCTACCGCATAGTGATAAAGTAAAGCAATTACATGGCGTTGCATTTCATACAATAAAGCGACAACCATAAGGCTCCTGTCAGTTGCCGATAACTTATACAAAACATGATCATCTCATACAACAATGTATATAACATCATGCCTTGACCATATCACATCACAACATGCCCTGCAAAAACAAGTTAGACGTCCTCTACTTTGTTGTTGCAAGTTTTATGTGGCTGCTACGGGCTTCTAGCAAGAACCGTTCTTACCTATGCGTCGAAACCACAATAATTTTTCGTTAAGTGTGATGTTTTAACCTTCAACAAGGACCGGCTGTCGTGGGAGTAAGTCTGACAGTAAGAATAGGGGGTACGTAGGAGGAGGCAAGGCCCTAGCTACGGCGAGGTTGTACACGTGAGTTTACGAGTTCATGCCCCTCTCGGAGGAGGTAACAGCCCTACGTCTCGGTGCCTGGAGGCTTGTCGACTGGAATATGCATGTGAGTTACAGGGGGTGCGAACCCTTGTGCCAGAGGAGGGGGTGGATTATATAGAGTGCACCAGGTACCTCGCAGCCCTTAGTTACACAGGGTTCAATGTAAGTTAAGGCAGGGCGTTACTGGTAACGCCCTCTATAAATGACTATTAATGACCTTTAAGACTACGGAGTGAACGCCTGACCGTTGCCATCCTGGAGTGGCTTTAGATCTTCTGTACTCCGAGTGATTTCGTATGGTTGAATGACTCTTTCTTGGTCGAGTGGAATTGGGGTATCCGAGTGGAATAGATGGTCGAGTGGACGCACTCCAAGGTGATTTCAGTTGGTATCTTCTGTTGTACTTCAAATGTGTTTGACTCTAGGGTAGTGTCCTTGGGTAGGGCGTTTAGGTGAGGCCTATGACCCTACCCTAGGTACATGTCATCGTCATTAGCCCCCGAAAGGATTGAAATCCGAATGAAGTAAGGTTGAAGCTGTTTTCCGATTCAATTCTATGCTTCAGAGGCATTTCATCGGAATCTGGAACTCATACTTGAACTTTATCCTTGCATCAGTCGCCTTGATCAATTCTGCGGACGTCGAGTGAATTATGCTGGTAATCTTTGAGTGAATTAGAGTGTGAAATCTTCTGCGCGATTGCTTGCTCTGCGGTTCCCGGATCTCACGGGATTCGAAAACTTGGAGAAGCGCGCGGGACAGAGCGGCCCGCAGTAAATGGAGCGAAAAGACAAGGACGCCTCGATCCTCGTACCGACTTTTTTGCCACGTATCGGGCAAGCGCCTGTTGCGGGATGTGATAAGATTGCTCGGGCCCACAGGTCAGCCACTTGGAAGCAGCACTATAAAGAGCGCTCGGGCCGATGCAATGCACAGTGCGCCTCATTCGGTCCTCTTCTCCTCTGCTTCTCCACCGCGCCTCTCTCTGCTCTCGATGCTTCCCCCTTCCTCGCTCACACTCTGCTGCCATGGGGAAGGAGGAAACCGCGGCCATGGAGCGCGCGAAGAAGGCGGGGGTGAAGGGCAAGAAGAAGGCTCGGGGGTCATCGTCGCGGTCCGGTCTGCTGCCTGGTTGGATCCAGGGAGACTGGATCCATTCCACCATCGAGCGAGAGGACTTGGAGAAGCTCGCCGAGGACGGCCTGATTGCTCATGGATCTTGGAGGCTGCCGGAAGGGGAATCCGAGCCCCAGCCTCGCGAGGGTGAGAGCGTCCTTCTCGCCACCCATGTTGATCGAGGTTTTTCCCTTCCCCCGCATTCGTTCTTTCGGGGTTTCTTGAACTTTTTTAGTGCTCAGATCCACCATTTCCCCCCAAACACAATCTCGTGTCTTGCTGCGTTCATCTCTTTGTGTGTAAACTTCCTGGGTTGCCAACCACACTGGGGCCTGTTCAAACACATCTTCACTTGCCGTTCTCAATCGGTGAAGAAAGCAAATCCGACTGATGAAAAGACGTACGTGATCCAAATGTGCGGGGGTTTAGGGGTTCAAACCAGGGGTAGAAGCACTTTTCCTCCCATGACCCTTCCCGAGTCAGTAAGAGGATGGCAGTCGACCTGGTTCTACTGCAAAGACATCCCGACTCCTGGTCAGTCGACTAGCCTCCCTCCTTTCACCATGGAGAGACTCCGCCAACCTGCTTCACTATTCGTGTCCCCAGAGGAGAAAGGCGAGGTGTCCCTTTTGGTCGACGCAGTCGTTAACTTAGTCCGAGAGGGTGTGACTAGCATGGATCTGTTGGAGGTGTTCCTCAGTCGACATATCCAGCCACTCCAAGCCCGTGATCATCCTATATGGATGTACTCGGGCCCTGCAGACACCGCTCGGATCCACCCAGAGGAGGTTGCCGAGGAGACGGTGGCTCAGTGACTGCGGAGCATTACTGGGAACAAGGATAACCCCAGGGGGTCTAGGAGGGTCCTGCCATTCGACGCCAACCGCGTGCCGGAAGAGGTCAAGCTCAAAATACAGATTGTTTTCTTTTTCCAATCTGCAATTTGCTCTTGAATCCGACTGATACTTGCTAATTTTTGTCGTGCAGATTTATACCAAGATGTACTCAATGCCAAACGGGGAGCAGTACCACGAGGGAGTGGAAAGTGATGGTGGAAGTGTCGATAGGCAATCTGAGGATGAAAGTGAAGAGGACAACGAGGACTCTAGTAGCAGCGAGGAAGTCGACTCGCCGCCCCGTTCTAAGCGGCGTTCCAAGCAGTCGCAGGATCCAGCGGGTGGGCATGGCAAAGTAGCTCTGCCAAGTACGCAAGTCCCAAAGCGCACTCGGACATTCACTCCTGAGCCATCAGAGAAGGCCCCAAAGCAGGCCAAAGTTGTCGCGCCCAAACCTCGGACGGCCCTGCCTAGGATCAAGGTGGCTGTGCCTGTCGCCTCAGCGTGAGTGTTTCTTCTTTTTGTTTTTGTTTTGATCGGGAACTTCTTTTCTTGTTTCACCGAGTGAAGTTGGGAACTTTCAGTCCTGCTACTTCCGGGATGTCCATGGACATTGACAAGGAGCAGGATGACGCGGGAACTACAGACACGACCACTTATCGGGCAGGTATAGCTCCACAGCCATGCTCTTACTTTGCCAGCTGTTCAGATGGTCGACTGAACTCTTACTGTCGAGTGTTTTGCAGCGCCAACAAATGTTATTCAACTGCCAGATGATGACGATGATGAAGAAGTGCCACAAAGGAACACAGGGAGAAGGGGCAGAACTCTGAGCAAGAAGGTGCCTGCCAGCAAAGTGTCCCACTCGACATCGGCATCAAAACCAGTCGTTCCGCAACTTGGTGATCTAGTTCGGACTTCTGTTTCTTTTGTTGATCCCTTGTCGACTAACCAGCCCTCGGCGTCGACTGCTCAGACTCCTGGTCCCATTGTACCACCTCCAGCTCCAACTCTACCAACCACGTCATCTGCTCCATCATCCACTCCGTTCGTTTTGTACAACGCTTCGAAGAACCAAGTGGGAGCCGCCAAGGAAGCCATGATCCAGGCGGGTCTGATGATGGACCGACTGAAAGTGGTGTATGACACCAGCAAGGCCGCCTACGATGCCAGCTATGCTCTTCAAGCCAATGTCCAAGTAAGTGGGATTGTAAGTTGATTTTCGATTGGTTTTCCACCCAACTCGATTCTTGTTCTGTTAAGACATGCTATCTGAAAACTACTACTTTATTATTCGTAACATGTCAATTTGTTTCTTGTATCCATACACCCACTGGGTGTTTCTCTTTTGCTTTGTAGCTCTTTCACTTGAGTCGACCAGTGGGGGCACGCTGAGTGCACCCACTGGGTGTAGTCCCCGAGACCGTCGTCGAATGTTTGATTCGGCGGGGGTCTTTGCGAAATGTTTCTTTGTAGTACTTCCACTTGGTCTGGACAGGTCATGCCGAGTGGGAACTGAACCAGTGGGGGCACGCTAGTGCACCCATTGGGTGTAGTCCCCGAGACCGCGGTCGACTGTGGGCAGTCGGTGGTGGTCTGAGAACATGTGTTGTTTGTTTTTCTTCTTTTTTTACTCCTTCCGCTCGTGCTGGGCGTACCATGTCGAGTGGAAAATCGAACTAGTGGGGGCATGCCAAGTGCACCCACTGGGTGTAGTCCCCGAGACTATTGTTGAATGTTTGATTCGGCAGTAGTCTTAGAACTCTTTTTGTCATAACAATCTGATCTTGCATCTTATCATTCGGAAGTGACTGATCCTTGTTTCTGTCGACTGATGTATCTTGTTTATTGATTGCAGAAATCATGTGAGCTTGGATCTAAGTTTGCTGATTTGGAGAGGAAACAGATTCAACTGAACCTCGATCTGGAGTTAGCCAAGCAGAACTTGAAGAAGGCCCAACATGAAACAGCCGTCATGGGAGGTGACAATTAGTCGATCGCTCGCCTTGACATCTTTTCCTTTTAACCTTTAAACTGAGTGATTTCACTCTAACAGATGTGCGTAGTGAAAACCGTCAACTCCAAGCTCGTCTGAAGAATGTTATTTCTTTAGACAAAATGAAGCAGGCACTGGAGCAGAAGGATCTTGACCTTGCAGTGGCACAGAAGACGGTGCGGGAGAAGACTGAACTTGCCGACAAGAAGCTGGCTTCAGCCGGCAAGTTGGAAGAAGAGAATGCCAAGTTGGAAACCGTTGTTGATGAAGCGAAGAAGGAAGTCGTGCAGCTGAAGGAGGAGAAGGTGGCCTTGGCAGACAGAGTTGATGTTCTCATTCGGAAGAGAGACGAACTGGAAACACTAGAGTGCAGAACCGGGCTGTATCACCGGTTCGTAAGGCCCTTTAGTGCCGGTTCTGTAACCGGCACTAAAGGGTGGGGACTAAAGGCCCCCCCTTTAGTACCGGTTCAGCACGAACCGCCACTAAAGGGCCACCACGTGGCACGAGCCAGCGCCGGGGGCGGGGAGACCTTTAGTACCGGTTGGTAACACCAACCGGTACTAAATGGTTGGGGGTTTTGGGTTCATGATTTGTTTTTTCCTTTAATTTTGTGTTTTCCATTTAATTCTTTTTCGTTTGCTGGTATTTTATGATACTACATATTGTACACGTTATGCATATATATAAATAGAATTTCTCGTAGAACCGATCATATATATATATATATCATCGAATGTCTCGTACCACCATTCACATATACACATGTATATATATACAATTTGGTATATACAATTTCTCCTACATGGAGGCATTACTGTGGTAGCGGGTAATGGTATTCTCCTTTGGGATCCATGACCTGGTCGAGCAAAAATCCCGCTATTTCCTCTTGAATTGCTCGTACGCGATCCGTTGGTAGAAGCTTATGCCACACCTCATTGAACTTTTAAGAAGGAGATCAATATGCATGTATTAGTCGTTGTGTGATTAGATATCGATAATGATGTAAAAATTGTGAATAGTGTTTTGGCAAACGTACGCATAGCTGTCTAGAAGATGTGATCCTTTCGAACGCCATCATGCGAATGTTCTCGCAAACGTAGTATGCACATAAATCAGTCCCCGGCGCCTGCTTCATGGCCTTTACGAGAATAGAATTCCATTAGATAATAATTAATCAAGCATGATAATTAATGGTATTGAAACTAGAATTAAAGAGATGCTACTTAATTACTTACCCTGGGTCGATACCAATACAGCTTTTGTTTCCATTCGCCTGGAACCCTGAGATGTTTTTCTCTACGTCATCTCGATACCATTCATATGTCCATGTCTCTTCATTAATGGTATTTGGGTCAATGAACCCAATGCCATAGCGTCCAGCTTTTTTCATTTCATAGATCTTCATCCTGCATAATACCACAGAAAAGAATATAGTGAGGATAATTGCAGGTAATGATCAACGAGCACTACAGCTAGCTTGAGACTTAAATTATGGAAAGAAATCACTTACAGACAATAGCAACTGACGACAGATTTGTCGAGTGCATCTTGATTGAATAACTGAAACAGTTTTGTATGCTCAACAGAGAGAGCTGTCGCATTGAAGTAATGCTCTTCCTTGACTTTCACCATGAGGGACTCTTGATTGGTAGTCTTGGTAATTTCCATGTACCATTGATGCAATTCATACATTCTCGTTGAGAGCTTCTTGACCTCCTCAGGCTTGACCAAAGGTTCACCGCGGACATATTTCCATTTTATGTCCTCCTCTCTAATCGTATCCATGGGCTCGAGCTCTGGGAGTTGATAAACAGTTATAACGAGCTTTTCAGCCTGCCGTCTATGCTCGTTGGTTATTACCAGCTGATCGGCGCCGGTACTCGCATGTGTTGGTACAATGAGCGGGGGGATTGATTGCACCGCCTGTTCTCCCAGCTGGGGAACGGCTTTCCCGCTTTTTTTGGTAGCTGCTTGGCTCGAGCTCGACTCTTTCTGTTGTTGTGCTTGATATGCCTTCCTGAGTTGGCGCTCATAGTCTGAGTCAACAGGGTTGGGAGCTGGTTTTTTAGCCATATGAATAAAGTGGTCAACGATATGCTCAGGCACTTTCTCCTTTGGCGGCGGTGGCGGTTTCGGTCCAAAATGGGCGTCCAATTGGGCCTTCACTTCGACTTCGTTTTGCTTGTGAGTCATGTCGTAAGGCCTCATCGGAAGAGGCGCGAGGCTTGGACCATATTGAAATCGCTTGCCTCCGCCTGTACCTCCTGTACCTCGACTTGTAGAGCTACGCACCATAGCTGCGGCGGCTCTCTTTTGCTGTTGCTGAGGCGGCGGAGACGGCTGACGTGGCTGACTTGGAGGAGGAGGAGTGGGCTGACGCGGTGCCATACTTGGAGTAGGAGGAGTGGCCTGACACGGTGCTGGACTTGGAGGAGGAGGAGTGGCCTGGCGCGTTGGTGGACTTGAAGGAGCAGGACTCAGCTGAGGCGGTGACTGATGACTTGGAGGAGCGAGAGTCTGCTGACACGGTGGCTGACTTTGAGGAGGAGTCGGCTGACGCGGTGGTGTCAGTGGCCTTGGAAAGATGATGCAATCCTTTCTCCATAGGATGATATGATGTATGGCCTCTCCCAGTGTGTGCTCCTCATCACCTCCAGGAATGTCAAGCTCTAGCCCCGAATATTGGTCCACCACTTCATCAACCATGACACGAGCATCGCCAGCTGGAATTGGGTTGCAATGGAAGGTTGCTTCGGGGGGATTTGTATAAGCAACGGCGTCCGCCACCTTCATGGATATGTTCTTCATTTTGAAGTGTAGCTCACAATTAGTGTTCTCCATGATGTCATCCACAGGATATCTATCCAGCAGTGCCTCGCCCGGGGCGGAACCCACGCTACTTCTCGGCATGGATGGGACGGTGCTATCCAAGTCTGGATCATCCGCTAGCTACTGCCACTGCTGAGACCCCCTTACTTGGCTAAGTGAGTCGATCTGCTGCTGCTGCCTGTCCAATTGGAGTGCCAACTCCGCGTGCGCTGATTCTAGGCCTTTAAGGCGTTCTGCTTCCTGCTTCCTCTGCTCCTCCTCCAAGTTCCTCTTCTTCTCCTCCTCCATATTCCTTCCCGCACGGCTTCTGTAGTAAGTGTTCCAGTCCGCAAACCCCTCATACCACGGAACAACGCCTTTGCCTCGTGTTCTTCCTAGGTGTTCAGGATTTCCCAGGGCGCGCATAAGCTCGTCGTTCTCTCTGTTGGGCATGAACACCCCCGTTCGAGCCTCTTCTATTGCAACAAGTAACTTCTCTTCCGCTCCTTTAAGACTTGCCTTCTTCGAAACCTTGCCTCTCCTCGGGTCCAACGCCCCCCAGGCGCATAGAACCAAGTCCTACACCTGGGGGCCAGCTCAATGTAACTGGAATGACCGCTGCATCCACTACAAAAAAAGACACATCCGTAAAAAAAATTGTCATGCTTATGACACTTCTATGACGATAATTGTGACAAAACCCGTTATCATCATAGATGTGGTGGGCTCCTACTTCTATGAAAAAAAATCATGACAGAAAATGGGCTTTTCATTCTGGGCAGGCCGGAGACGCAGCTGCATGACTTTCTTTGGGCCGTCCATGACGGAAAAAACCGTGGTAGAAGCGAGGGCGAGGAAAATATCAGGGTGTTCCCGGTTACGGTGGGTGGTCGGGGCCGAGCGATGCACGGAGGTTTGCGCATTTCTCTCGTACACGTACGCGCGTGGGTGTGAGGCGTTGGGCTCTAACTGAACCCGAGCGATTGCACTGCAGGCTACGCGTTACTGAACCCGAGTGATCGATCGATGGCTGTTAACTGAAGCCGATCGAGCGATTCCTTTGCTACTTCTGCTAACTGAAGCCGATCAAACACTGTTGCCTCCTTCCCTTGATGAACAGTGAGCATTATTGGGGGGTTTGGATGAACAGTTCCCGGTGGGGGGTTGGATGAACAGGACCCCACGTTAGTAGAGGTCGTTGCCGCTGGATGACAGGACCCCGATCGATCGAGCCGGTGGAGGGGTGGATGAACAGGACCCCGTGGAGGGCTGGATGAACAGGACGAACCCGTGGAGGGCTGGTTGAACAGTAGCCGGTGGAGGGCTGGATGAACAGTAGCCCGTGGAGGGGTGGCTGAACAGGCCCCCGTGGAGAGGGTTGGTTGAACAGTAGCCGATGGAGGGGCACGCGGTGGAGGCTGGATGAACAGGAGCCCATGGATGAACAGTCACAGGTGGAGGCTGGAGGAGGTCGACGGTGGATGAACAGTAGCCCATGGAGGCTGGAGGAGGTCGACATTGGAGATGAACAGTATCCGTGGAGTCCCGTTTTGCGGTATGCCACACCCCTCCCGATGAACAGGACCCCCGTTTCGACCGTAGCGCTCCAACACAAGTCTGTTTCCTCCGTTTTGCGGTACGCCACACCCCTCCCGGTCAACAGGACCCCGTTTCGACCGTAGGAGGTCCAACAGAAGTCTGTTTCCTTCGTTTTGCGGTACGCAAGACCCCTCCCGATGAACAAGATCCCGTTTCGACTGTGGCCGGTCGAACACAAGGCCGTTTCCTCCGTTCTGCGGTACGCCAAGCCTCGTTTCCATCGGCTGTTCCATCCAAGCTGGTTGGCTCCCGATGAACAGCACGCGTTCCGTTGCCTCCCGATGAACATGACGCATTCCGTTGCCTCCCCATGAACACGACGACGACGTAGTTTCTCCGATCCAACCCAGCCATGTACACGAGCCCTGGCCATACGTATGTGCGAGTAGGCGTTCGAGACCCCGCCCGTATGTACGTATGTGGCCGTATTTACTTTCTTGCACCCTGGCCACTGTACGTACGTGTACATGTTACGTGCGCGCCTCTACTACGACACGTGCCCTTCCTTACACGGCCACGGTTCATTGCTGCAGCCTGCAGACAGACCGATCGTATGTACCTACACGTTCGCGACCAGAATGACAACGCTACGTACGCTTCGACCAGGTGGGTCCCGACTGTCAGGCACTTCCTTGCATGCGAAGATGTAGCTGGTGGGTCCCAGCAGTCAGGGGGAAACGTTTTTTTCACGAAATACGGTGGCCCGTCTGGTGGGTCCCTACTGTCAGGTGGAGGAATCATTATTTTGCGCGTAATAAGGAGGCACTTCCTTGCTGCTGCCGTGGACCCAGCTGTCAGCCTCTCCATGTACAGTACTCTTCCGATGGAAGTCGTTCCTTGAACACGTTGACCACACCGCGCCGAAAGCACCAGGGTGGTGGACGACAGTGAGGCCTAGGAAGGGGACGACGTGGAGCCGGGGAAGACGCGGCAGTGGATGCCCACGCGGAGGGGAGTACGTGGGTTGACGGATAATAATAGGAGGTGTTGGTGAGTATAGAGGGATGGCATGGCCAACGGTGGCAGCATAGCCGGACACGGGAGGCCGACGCTTGTTTGGGCGGTTGGAGCAAGAAGACCAGAGGTTGAAGAAGCACTATGACCGTTGGATGGACATCGTACGGTCACTGGAGCTAGAGTCGTTCATATTGACTAAGTTGACAAAGCCCTCCGTCCCCGTCATCTTAGTAGGCTCACAAGTCAGCCTCCCACAATGGTGGATCCCAGCTAGCAGGGGGAGTATTCATTTTTGTGCGTAATAAGGAGGCACTTCCTTGCGTGCGAAGATATAGCTGGTGGGTCCGAGCTGACAGCGGGGGGAACATTTTTTTTCAAGAAATACATAGGCCCTTCCGATGGGTCCCAGCTGTCAGGTGGAGGAATCATTATTTTGCGCGTAATAAGGAGGCATTTCCTTGTGTGGATCCCTACTGTCAGCCTCTTCCGATGGCTGTTGTTTGTTGACCATGTTGACCTCGCCGCGCCGAGAGCACAAACGCGGTGGACGAGGGCGAGGCCCAGGAAGGGGACGACCCGGAGCCGGCGAAGCCACCGCAGCGGATGCCCACACTGAGGGGAGTACGAGCGCAGACTGGTCGGCTGCGGGGTGAGGCTGACGTCGCCAAAAAATAACAGGATGTGCGGGTGGATAGAGGGATGGCCTGGCGGCAGCACAGCCAGCCACGGGAGGAGGGAGCAGGCAGTCCCGCCGGCGCTGGTTTGGGCGGCTGGAGCGGGAAGATCAGAGATTGAAGAAGCACGGCGGCCGTTGGATGGACATCCAACAGTCACTGCTCTGTGTTGACTAAGTTGACGAAGCCTTGCGTACGCGTCAAAAACAAATTTAGGACAACGTCATCGTCAACCTAGTAGGCCCAAAAGTCAGCCTCCAAATCTGTGGGAAACAACATACAGCCCATTAGCCATTATTTTCAATAATTTACAGCCCATTTGCTAATTCTTAAGGATATTTGAAGCCCATATTCTTTTCATTAGCATTACATGCCATATATTCTGGGCACTGCTAAACAATTCAACGAAATTTTGCATATTTCGGTGGGGTCCGAACTCTTTTAACCACAAAATTTTGAGTCGTGTTAAAAATAGTTTTTAAAAATTATATCAAAATAAAATTCAAAAAACAATTCTTCACAAAAAAACGAATGAAATTTAAAATCTTAACTAGCAAGATGCATTGCGTTGCACGAAACATGAAGATGCATTTGTATGAGTAGTTTATCTTGTGGGAGAAAAGACGATATTTTAATGTAATTGCCAGTTGGCTTTGGTTTTTATAAGTGTAGAGAGTAGAGAAATCCAGAAAAATGATATTTTAATGTAATTGCCGGTTGGCTTTGGTTAAAAAATTTACAACCCATTTTCTGGGGAAGCCCATTTCTTACTACTTACATCCCTCCTCGTCTTGAAAGATTTGCAGCACAGCAGGGCTGAGAAAAGCAAGTAGGCCTCAGTTTTGGTATTCTCCTAAAAAAAGAACTGGGTTAGCCATTTTCAGAAAGAAAAAAGATATCAACTGGGCTCGTCATGTGCTTAAATAAAAGCGTAAGCGTGGGCTAGACGGGCCACAGCCCCCGCACAGCGCGCAGTTGAGCTCCGTCTATGAAACTAAAAAACAACTGGGCGAGCTGCTGGGTCCCTGGTGTTATCCGCTCGTTGTGTAATTTTCTCGTTTATTGACTACATTGATAATGGCGTGGGACCTTGTTGTTAAACAATTAGGAGGAAGTATGTTTTTGGCTTGTAATAACGAGGCACCTGCTTGTGTAATGCAATGACCCTGGTGGGTCCCTACTGTCAGCCTCTCCACGTACAGTCATCTCCTGATTCCTCTTGGTTATTGACCATGTTGACAACGCCAGACGGCGGCGGGCACAACGAGTAAACCAAGGCGGAGAACGACGGCGAGGCCTCGTACGGGAACGAACAACAACCGTGGAAGATGCGGCAGTGTAGTGGCAGGAGGAGGGGAGTACGAGGGCAACAACATGCAACTCAAGCTTACAAATGGTACAAAAAGCCCAAGGATTAATTGTTCATCAAATTTTTAGACAAAACCCAGATTGAACATGGCAGTAACACCTAACCCAACCACTCTTTTTCATAGTCACAAACAAATGGATCGGTCTGATCCATAAAATCAATATCTTGTGCAAAAAAAATTATTTCAGGATGACTACAACTTGTTGTAAATAGAAGCCGAGCACGTTTAGACTCCCATTTGTCCACTTGAAACTTCTTTTTTTGATGTTCAACGTGTCCGTCCGTGAGAAATCTCTTGCTGTAAAACTTAAGCCTCATGGACAATGGTAACCTCACATTCAACAGGAAGAATGTGACAAAGCTTCTGTTTGCCTGGTTGGATGCATATCTTTCCATCGTTATTGTCCTCAAACGAATGTCATGAGAACTGAGAAAATCCTGTGCTTATTACGCCACCGATTGGTTATACGTTTTTCTCCATGTGGTCGCAGTACCTAAGTAAACATGAAGATTGAAAATAGTTAAGGTCTAAAAAAAGAGTATGTCAAAAGAGCGTGTAGCGACCCGACCTCAGACGGTCAAGTCTCTTTGTTTCTGTGCCATCCCTGGATCAGTATGCTGGCACACACAGTACATCAATGTATATATCAAAGTGCAATCACATGTATAAATAACGTAAAACTGATATATACCTCATAATACTCAGCGGAAACAATTAAACGGGTGTGGAGTCCCATCAACGCCATCGGCAGGTTGAGTGTAGACCGTAACGCTGTACCGTACTCTTACTCGTCGGAAGAAAGTATCTGCAACATGATACGTTGCAGCCGTGTAGGTTAGTACATTGAATGTACCGGCAAGATCACTGTAATAAAAATAGATGATAAACTATACTATATGCAATATGGCTTTGTGGCTCTGTATCTGAGTTTTGTTTGCGTAAAAGCTGGTTTTTATTTTCCCTACATCAAAGGAATTAACCGGAGTCTGTACTACGGAGTTTCCTATCATGACATGGTTCCGCCAACCGATGTCTCATGGCCCAAATCATCATAAGTTGCCCACAATTATGTTATCAGTCCGATGTTGAGAGTTCCGAGATAAATCCAAGTCCAGAGGCTCAAATTGTCCGTAACCGGGGACACGGCTAATCGATTAGGTTTTAAACCCTCTGCAGAGGTTTGTACACTTTACCCGCAAGATTCGATCCCTCTTTTTACATTCTCGCACTTCAGGGTGTTTGAGAACAAGACGACCGAAACATGGTCTTCCAAAGAGTTCCCCTGACCACTGTCCGGTGCTCATCCAATCCTACCGTCGTTCTACATCTGCTAGCACCGTCCCAGCCAGAGTCACAACTAAAGTCAACCAAGCCAGAGCCCATAGTGACTTGCGGTTGCACAGGTAAGCTTCCGGGCATGAAGTATTCTTCCGTCTCTTTGAGTCTGGGTGAAGCTTTCCGCAAGATGTCATGGCGCTTCTCCATGCATCCCGGCCATCCACTGGTTTCTCCAGGGTGCCCGTCAACCGTCCTTCACCCAGTAGTGTGTATTGAATTCTTGTCTCGAGTCTTGAAGTCTGAGGCCTTGAAGATGCAGTCCTCGCATATGCCATCATGGAGTTGTCGTCATTGACGTAGAGTCCTCATTCTTCACACCACTCGCGTGCACTCATACCAAACCCCGTCTACTATAGCGTAGCATTAAAATAAATAATGTCCCGGGCTTGGTAACAGGGTGATGGGTTCCTACCTCATGCATACTACTCAACTACAAGAATTCAATATCACTACTGGAGGGTCTGTTGCAAAGATGACACTAAATGCAATAAAACATAGGTATGAAAAACATGGTCAAAGTGAACTTGCCTGGTATTACTTGATGAAGATAACAAAGCTCTCAAAATAATGACTTGGTAGAACTATTCCTCACTCCGTTGAAAATCTATATAGTCAAACATAGCATTCATATAAGCAAACATACTAGCAAACAATTCTAACACTCATAATGAAACCAACAAATAAATTGCAAAACAACAAGGGACACCGAATAAGAACAAAGGACAACTACACAACAAAACTAATAAAGAAAACTCTAAGACATAACACAAAATAGTTTTGTCCTAAGTAAAAACTTAACAACAATTAAAACACTAAACTTATAAATTAACAGAAAATACAAAGTAAAACAACTAAGTTAACAGAAGGTATTTTTCATAAAATTTTATTTGCAAAAAGAAACAAATAAAAAGCTTTTATGAAACAGTAACTATGACCTAAACAAGTTTTCATACAAAACTAAATAAAATAATTTTTTTGAAATAAAAATAAAATTTTCTTTGGTTGACAAACAGCAACAAAACTAAATTTGTCAAAAGTGACAAAAAGAAATAATTTAAAACTAATAAAAACAATAAAGAAAAGACTAAAACAACACTATAACTAAAACAGTACTGTTTTGCTAAAACATTAATTTAAAATAAACTAAAAATAAATCACTATATGCTACTGGATAGACAAAACTATAACAAAACAGTAGCAAAAAGAATCAATCAAAAATATTTTATAAAACCCAAGATACGACCAAATTGGTGATTTGAACAAATTTCATCAAATTCAATTTTAAACAACTCAAATATGAAATCCAATTGCACTAGCAGAAACTTCAAGAAATTATAAAACTAATGCAAAAAGAAACACTAAATTTGGATCTAAAACATAAAAGTTATAAGCAATATAGAATCAGAACTATTCTGTTTTTAAAACAGAAACGAAGATCAAAACAAAAAAAATCGGCCACTAGCTACGTGGCCTACTGCTATCGGGCCAGGGAGGTGGGCGATCTGAACTATCTAGCGCTCGGTCGTAAAATAACACAAACGTGTACGGGCTAAAACAGAAAGACCGGTCGGCTAAACCGACTAGACTTGAACCGATCTAAACCGAATAAAAACCGTAACAAACCGGAACTAAACCGATCTAATTAAAAAAACGTAACCGTTCGTTAGATCTAATCTATGCCGTCAATAACAGATCGGACGGTGGAGGTTGCTTACAGCGGTGGTGGCGTCTCCGGCGAGGTCGTCGTCGGCGGTGGCGGCTCGGACGTCGGTGGCGGTGGCGCTCCGGTCGTCCGCGATGAAGGTGGAGGGGTCGGCGCAATGTAGCGGGCGACGACGAGTCCAACGGTGGTCGTGGAGTCGGAGGAGATGGTCGGAGGTGGTTGACGGCGAGCTCGAGGCGGCGGATGGCGTCGGTGATCAACGACGATGGCAATCCGGTGGTTTTGCGGCTCAGGCGAGTTGTTGGGAAGGTGTAGTCGAGGGAGGGGATCACGATGGTGGTGGCTGCGGGTCTCGGGGAGGTCGGAGGCGGGCTCTAGGGCATCAATGGTGCGGTGGCGGTGCTCGGCTCCGGCGAGAGATTACGGGCGAGGCAAGGGGTTTCGGTGAGGGGAAAGGAGGGGAACGGGTCGAGGGAGAGGGGTATTTATAGGGGGGGCGATTCTTGGAGGAGGGGGTGAGTCGGGGAGAGGATCCCGAGGATCACGGGATTCGGCGGCGCGGCCGGTGCGATCTGGCTCGGGCGGGGCTTGCGGAGGAAGAAGACGACGGCGGGTCCCACGCGTCAGCGAGAGAAGAAAGAGGGGAAAGGATCGGGCGACCGAGGGAGAGGGGATTCGGGCGCGCGCGCAGCTGTGGGCTGAAAGGCCAGTGGGCCGTGCGGTGCGGGAAGAGAGAGAGGAACAGTGCTGGGCTTCGGCCTGGTACTGTTCGAGGATTTTCCTTTTATTCTTTTCACAGACAACAACATAAAAAGAAACAACAAATAATAATAAAAATTATATAGGCATATAATATATCAAAATTTTCAGAAAAACATTTCCTAAAACATGAACTATTTTCCAGGTTCAAATAAAATACTAAAAAAAGGCAAACAGTGCTACTATTGCAATAAAACTCAACAAAAATCATTTTTAAAATACCAAAATTATTTCAAAATTATTTTCTCCTAATTTTCCATTGAAGGGAATCATTTTACCCTTATTTCATTTATTTATTTTTAGGAGAAAAATAATTTGAATAAAATCCAAATAATTCCAAATTTGAAAGGGAGTTTCAAAATACTTTCAAATGACTTTCAATTTGATTCTTTTTAACTTCCAACTCATATTTCATATAATTGAAGAAGTCATTTTATCTTCTCTCCTGAAAATCATTGAGTTGCATAAAGTTTCCGAATTTGAAATATTTCCAAATGGACTTCAAATCTTTTCAAATTTTTTTTTCATTTATTTAAATGGAAGAAGTCATATCATCTTCACTCTAGGGTTTTGTGATGAAATAATTTGAATTCATGGAGATCATAAATGCAAGGGTGAAAGTTTGGGAAAGTCATTTCATTCCCTCTCATTCAACTTTCAAAATTTTCAAATTTCACTCAATTTCACACAATCAGTCACACAACAATCAAACAAACAAGCATAAATATTTATTTAATATAACATTCCAAAATTTAGAATTTTGGGATGTTACAGAGCGACAGCTGAACATTTAATTCTAGTACAATATATACGGGCTTTCAATGTGCATGAAATCATCACCTCTATATATAAATTCTCCATAGATCAAAAGCATTGCAGCAAGCCAATAATTATGTTCAGATCAAAACTAGACATTCCGATATATAAGATCTTGACAGAATCCAGCAGCATTGATAGGCTATCCATGGACGAACTCTTCATTGAGCATATAACATAATATTAGTACCCAAAGTGTAGTCCAAGATGATATAAAACTTATGCGCACAAATGAAAAATGTAGCTTATGATTACAAATGTGTATATGATAATATACGGTACCTGAAAAAGTGAGGAGCCAAACAGCAACTTCCTGTGATCATTAAACGAATCACGAATTACACCCAAGGTCTCTAGTTTGGGTGCAGAGACGACAGTTATTTGCGAAGGTTTATAACAATTATCAAGGAGCAACCTTTGAAGTGAAAGGGCATCTTCGATGATGAGCTGCTGTCCTTCAAAACAAATTCCAATTCTTTTAAGGTGTGGCGACTTTATTTGGAGACAACTGATAGGGATTTCTATTCCCAAAACAATCAGCAAGCGCTCCAGGGCAGGGCAACTGGAGTGGATGATGCTGTGCAGTGGGGCCTCCGACAGATAAACCACCACAAGCGGAAAAAAAATTAGCAGTGGGAGTCAAAGCATTTGTACCAGATCGTCTGGTAGATGGCACCGGGCGAAGGTGGCGGTGTGGATAGAGGAGGAAAACCACGAGATGGACAACGGTGGTGTGGGCACGAATTCTTGGTGTGTTCATGGTATGAAACTTTCGTGGTAATGGTAGAACTCAAACTGCTGGAGTTTTCCGAATTCAGGGGATGTCAGCCAAGCGTCCACCGTGCCGGGTATGGACAGCAGGTAGCATGTCGGGATGCAGAGGCGTTGAACGGGGCCCTGCTGGTGAGAGGAGATGATGGCTCTGAGGAGATCAAATTCAGGAAGGACAGATATTTGACGACAGTCGAGATTGAGGGGCGCGGTGCGCCATAGAGGGCGCCACCGAGTTGAGAGGACTTGTGTGCGGCAGCAATCCTTGGTGGGGAGAAGCGAGATGATCTCCTCAAGGATGACGTCCGGGGGATTGCTGATGCGGTCCACCAGAGATTATACCGGTTCCTCATATCCGGGTGGGGGGGCTCGCCGCTTCTCCCTGCGATGCCGGGTGCGGGATCTATAACCGGCGTCGTCGCTGGCTGGAGCCTCATCTTCTTGGTGCTGGGGCCAGCTGACTCCATTTTCCTTGTGGGCATCGCGCCGAGCTCACGGGTTTGAGCAGAGTAGCCAGAGACGAGCCTAGTGGCAGTGCGAGTGGGGAAGAAGGAGGGCTGGGGTTTTCTATAGGAGTGGAAGAAGAGGAGCAGGTGTTTTCTGTATGAGTGAGGAAGAAGGTGAGCGGGGGTTTTCTGGATGAGTGAGGAAGATGGGGAGCGGGGGGGGATTGGGGCGAGACAGAAGCGTAAGTGGAAGCGAGGAGGAAGGAGGGTTTTCCTGGGATCACCCCCTCTTCAAGAAATATGGGCTTCTCCTCGCAAAAAACAAAAAAATGGGCTTTAAGATGGATAGGCTTTTTTACTGGCCCAGTCGGCTGCCCGTGTTTCGTACTGGAGGGCCTTGTGCTAGAGGCAGCCCGAGACACTCTCCAGCTTATTGCCCATTCGAAAGAAAAAAGAGACGCCTCCAGCTTATGGCTACTCATCGGTAACCTTTTTCAACTTGGCATCCACCAAATTAGAGGACGCGGTGCTGGATGCAGACACTCACACTGGTCGCGTAGCGCGGCAAAGTGAGGTGTCAAATAACAGGCCTACAATATACTTACTAGATTGTGAAGGTTCGCAGGCTAGTCAACATTTACATTAAACTAAGCTTCAGAAGATATGGTATACATACTAACATTCAGAAGAACAAAAGTTCAGCATGTTTTTGCATCTCAATGATTCACCATACTATAACCAATACAAAGTTGTGAGAAGGTGTGGAAATAAAGAAAATCGGTCGATGCTTCTCTGAGCAAAGGGCCTCCCTGCGCATGCATTAATTTCCTGGGCATGCTTGTTTCTTCTCAATGTTGCGAGCACTTTGAGCATGTTGGCAACTCCACAGCTAGCTAGCTGCCTCATCTTGCAATTGATGCTGACACATTTGCAGCAAACACATGAGGCAATAGAGATGACTCAACATGAGTCCATATTGTGCAGTTCTACTGAAATCATCTTCATTGTCCTGAATCTGAAAAGATAGGAAAACAATAGCTATACTTAAACGGTGTTGCAAAACAGTAGCACATATCAATAGCTCGGCATGACAAAACACGATCATCTGGACGAAGGGGATACTGACCTACCTGAGGAAGATTATATATAATTTCATAAGTCCTTGGTTGATTTCCACCTTCGGCTGCACTGCTTGTTTGCTACTCCACACATAACAGGATCGTTCCGCACTACAATCGGCAAGTCAATGTACGAATAAGCTTATTTCATCATGGGGTGGTCATTGTACCTAGTTACGAATGTAGGAATACCTGGAGCACCATGAGGTTAGCAGACAGCAGGTAGATGCAGCCATATAAATTTTGTGCGGTGCTACCAAAATTGAGGTTTGTATCCCTTCCCGTTATGAGAATTCTTCTTGAAGTTGGTAGAATGTGACGGCTTGTTCTTTGCATCAAACTTGCCTTCCCCTGAGATTTGTTCTTGTTGTTTTGGGGCTGGTTGGGCTGGAAGTTCTTATCGTGTACCATGTGGGCATTAGAAGCTCCCTCAGCGACCCGAGCACGTGTGTCTTTTGCTCTCGCCTTCTCTTCAAAATCAAGAGTGCTAATGAGATCCGAAACGGAAAACTCATGTCTCTTATTTTTCAGAGAAGTAGCAAAATCGTTCCACGAAGGTGGAAGCTTGGCAATGATGGTCCCAGCAACAAATTTGTCCGGCAACACACACTTAAAGTACTCAAGTTCCTTAGTGAGTGACTGTATCTCATGAATCTGCTGAACAACAGAGCACTCATCAGTCATCTTGTAGTCACAGAATTGCTCCATGACGTACAACTCGTTGCCAGCGCCCGAGGCCCCAAACGTGGCCTCGAGCGCAACCCACATGTCTTTGCCGCTGTTAAACGACATATATGAATCCACAATGGAATCGTCAAGAACACTCAGCAGGGCGGCTTTGAAGAGGGTATCCATGTTCTCAAAATCTTCTTGCTGTGTAGGATTAAGATCGCCCTCAGGCTTACCCTTAGTGGCGTCATAGTAGTACATGTTCTGAAACCAATATACTGCTCTTGTGCGCCACCTTTTATATTGCACCCCCTTAAAAGTAGGCGGCTTCACAAGCGCAGCAAAACCACTCAGAGTAAATTGCCTATAATCAGGTTTTTGGATTGGATTGTTGAATATATGAGCAATTTACTATGAGATTTAATACGAATCAACAGTAAATAGATCATGACGACAATTACAAAGATCAAAGTAATGATGCAAACTAAACCAGGAGGACAGAATCACATGTTGTACAGCGGGAGCAGAACCGCTGTGGTTGATGTTGTCACTCATGTCGTTGATGAAGAGGTTACCGAGGTCGGGGAAGAAGGCTGTCGTTGAGGAAGTCATCGCTGGCAGTAGTCACATGAGTGTGCTCCCCAAAAACCCGATCTCCCCTCTCCCGTACAGGATCACGAAAGGCGGGGTTCCGAGGACTGTTGTCCCTTCTCGCAGTGCACGCCGGAAGGAGGGATGGAGAAGAATTGCATGGCGGCGCTAAGATCTGGAACGGTGCAAAACCATATGATACAGCAGCAGCTAGGGTAGAGCCTGTCAGGTCGGTCGTGCGAGTAAGACCAAGTATAATAGTAGGCCTTTGGCCCAAACCCCACGTCCAAGTCAATAATATAGCCCCACTATACAAAAGAATCAGAAACGACTGAGTAATTAAGGCGTCCGTTAATTATTAATTAATGACTTAATAAATTTTCCGACTCACACCACACTTAGAGTATGGTTAATAGTATAGCCAACATCCAGGTATATGAAGTTGACACATCATCTAGAACCAACCTAATATGTAGCCTGCTTACAATAGTTAGTCCCTTTAGTGTAATACTATATCATTAATAATGGCCCCACCTTTTGTCTCACAAAGTATGTGTAGTCTGAAATGCCGGGCATGTAGCGGGCGGTGCTCTCGGTCGGCGAGCCACTTCAACGGTGGAAGCAGTGAGAGGTCGCGGCGCCCTGACTTGCCATCAATGTGGAGCGGCGGGCTCAGCTGGCGCCGGGTGGGAAGGCTTCGATTTTTTATTCAGTTGCTGTGCTGCTACCGTCCAATATTCACGTGTGGTTGTTTCTAGAATAAAAAAAGTAGGTACTCCTAGTTATGTTACTCCCACTATGGCTAGCCTAAGGTTAGTAGGTGGCCTTGCGCTTGGCTCTTCGCCTCTTCCGGAAGTCAAACAATAATGGTGGTACTACAATAGTACTTCTGGCAATCTGACACCAAATGAACTGCTGCACGTCCACCGCTTGTAAGCAAAAGTTTCTCCTCGTGTTGCGAGCCACCGCGCACACGTTGGCGAGGGAGAAGGCGTAGTAAGCAAGCTTCTCGTCGTTCTACGAGTTGACGGGACACATCAAAGTTATTTAGTACGTACTCTCTCCAAAAAAGCGCTGATCATGTCATGGCTACCATCCCGTGCTCCATCGTTGAGTACGAGCACTATTCACGTGCGATCGAGGAGAAAAAATATTGCGTAGTAGGAGTAGGTGCCATCTAAGTGCATGACTCACTTACGCACTACTTATCTGATTATCTCCATTTTCTTGCATGACACATGCACCTTGATGCTAGATGTCTCGCGTGTTGGCAAAAGGATGAACAAAGCTCACGTAAAAAAAAGAGTGGAAGAACATAGATTCCCGACGACCGAGAAGGAGCAAGGAACCTCGCGGTGGAGCGTCTGCAAGGAACCTTGCGCGTTTTCCCCTGTTTTTGCCACCTACCCACCTATAAAAAAATAAAAGAACATTAACTCTTCGCTAACCACTAGAGATGATACATCAGGATGCTAAGTTGAAGATATTTTATTAGTTTATATTGATAACCACACAAGAAGCCACGCATGTACAGGACGCATGCAACCACGCATGTACACACGCCGACGCACTAACTCATGTCGATCCAACTCATGCACAAACACGCACAACATGGAGCACACAATGCATGTACACAACACATGCATGCACACACACTCGGCCGCAGAATGCACGTGAATAACACATGCATGCGCACACACTCGGCTGCATGGAGGCGTGCGCCATTTGCAGCGACGTCTGGTTCGTCGTGCTACGGCGAAGCTCGCACACAACGGCGCCTACGCATCTCTTGCAGCACCTCTTTGCCGTCGTTGCTCAACGACTAGCCGGAGACGAAGACGACCGCAGCCTGGGCCTTAGAGCTAGCACAGATGGAAAAGCACGCACGCTGCACGCACACGAGCACGTACGGAGTGCCCACGACGTGGTGCGTCCCCAGTCGCCTCTACCCCTTCTGCGCACATTGTCTATGAAGGCGGCTGCATGCCTAATAATGATGTGGGTGAGATCTTCTAGGACTCAGTTGATGACGAGGAAAATTATGGGGGGGTGTCTCCAACAGTGTTCCTCGGCTCGCACCTCTTGCATCACGGTGGTTGAGCTTGGAGTCATTCATCTGGTACACGTGGCATCTCAGATCTGGACACAGGGTGACGTACACCGTCAAGGTCCACGGTCAAGGGGGTCAGGGCGAACGCGACCTCTCACTGCGTCCGCCATTTGAAGCGGCGCGCCGGCCCAGGGCGCCGCCCGCTGCACTCCCAGCTGTACCCGCCTCCTCGCCGCATTCAAAAACCTACATTTACTAGTATGTATACACGTGCAATGCACGTCTTAATATAACAGAGTGATTTTGGTAAAAGGGAAAAGAAGTAATATATATATGCTAATAGATTCAAAGAAAAAGAAATTATAGTGATGTATAAATGCTGATATTAGTAAAATATTGTAAAAGCGGGAAGTAGTATTCATGCCATAAAACTGTACGTTCGTTTAAAAAGAACTGCATGTTGCTTCACTTTTTTCACGTGTTCTTGTTTTTGAGAAATATCCACATTCTCCTACTAAACCATCTCGACTGGGCTCAATCAAACCATATGGTGGTCATGTGGCAACACAGCCCATTGGAGCTAGTTATGGGCTTCTTTTTTCTAGAAAGGGTACATGATTGTTCTAGAACACAAGTGAGGTAGCAGCATTGTACTGTTCATGCGAATCCTACTGATATTGGCCGTTGGATTTAGAAGATCAACTATTATGATTGATGTTCTTAGTCCTACTTAAAATTGGTACACTATATAGGAGTAGTACTATAGATATAGAAACCCGCGTGGAATGCGAGAAACCAACTCCGTCCACACACGTCCGTTCAGGAGCAGGACACTGGTCAAGCTCCTCCTTCCACCATTTTGTCCACTCTTTCGGCGGCATCCGACGAGTAGGAAGAGCAATTCTCTAGCATAAAAGTCGTCTGGGTGGCCCGCCGAGCCCGGCAGCTCGCTTCTCCACCTACCTCGCCTAGCCCGTCGGAGGCAGTTGCCGCACTAAGCCAGCGCGTGGTTCCGCAGCTGGCCTCTCCAATTCAGCTCGAGGAAGAGTGCCGACTTGCTCCACGCCGGCTTGTCAAGGAGCATGGTGGCACGGGCATCGTCACTTCCCTCGACGCCGCCGCGTCGTACAGCACCTCCAGTGTCTGCGACTGCGCCATCCGTCGTCGAGGCGCGTATAGCCGCGACATGCAGGCAGAGAAAGAAGCCGCCCCGGATGTGGACGAGGTGGTGCGGCTACGCGGATGTGGACGAGGTGATGGGAAGCACGTCCCCTCCCGCCGCCATCATCGAGGAAAAGTAGAACATGGGAGGCCGCCGCCGATTGTATCCCATGAAGGCCACCGCCGAGGCGACGCCGGTGAATACAGCCTGTGTCTTGCTCGATTCTTCTTCTGCCGGATGCTGGAGGAGGACAAAGAGATCGGGCGGCGACCATTTAGATTGGGTATTTTAATTCTACCAGGCTGGTTGTAATGGGAGTATTATAGGTAGTATCATGCATGCCAACTACTCCCTCCATTCTTAAATATAGGAGTATTATAAGAGCATGGTTAATAGTATAGCCAGCTGATGGCTACATGACATTGCCACGTCATCTATAGCCAACCTTGTAGCCTTATAATACTCCCTCCGTCTAGGTGTGTAAGTCATCTTACGAAAACCAAATAATCCCAAAACACTTAGGCGTGGTGCATTAACTTCTACCTCGTTTCTTGTTTCTTGACATACCAACCAATAAGAGATGTGGGTGTGCATGCTTTTATGACTTGAGACTACCAAACACGACATGCAGTGGTTAGTTCATTGCATGCAATGCTATTAATTAGCAAATAAACATTAAGTTCTCTCGTTTTCCCCTCCTCCTTGGTCACGGTGCACAACCTAAGATACAAAGATGTGCTATTTCCTCAATATAGGGCCCACCTTCCACTCTCACATACTACCTCCGTCCTGGTTTATAGGTCACCTTTGTAGTTCGTGCCAAATTTTGACCAAATATTAGTGGGCAAGCATACATGCACTGCAATTAATCCAAATGAATGCATCACTTTAATTTGGGTAGCTTTGTAAAGTACGAGATACATTCCTCCACTCACCAAGTGCCTTGGTTGATGAGATTTCAGATTTGAGCCTTATAAACCGAAAAGGAGGGAGTACTAGTCTAAATTACTGCCCACTATGACTACATTTATGTTACTACCCAGCATGGTTAATAATATAGCCAACTGATGGCTACAAGGAACCGCCATGTCATCTACAACCATCATCTATATGCACTCATGCAATAGTGTGGGCTATAAGGTTGGCTATTAGTACATTAGTACTCTACTTTTTTCCATCTTCTCTCTATCTCTTTCTTCACATTTATTGCATTTACCTAGGAATGCGTATATAGCTAGGCTCTTGCATGAGAGCCCACTCTCCTTACTTTTTCACATCTCTCTCTCCCTCAAGTATAATAGTGGGCTTATAGCCCGCTTAAATGGCATTCTTTTGCCTATGTGGAGGAGAGAGTGATGAAAAGTAAGACTAGCCACAATGGGTATAGTAACTTAGAGTACTACCTCTATAGTGGGGAGTATGTGTGGTGTCATGCAACACTTCATTTATTAGGTTGTAGATTCGAATCGTCTTGGTATGTGTGATGTTACAGTAACTAGCTATGTCACCACATGCTTCTATTTTCTCATTAATTACTCGCCACATCATCTGTTTTTCCTTGAGATGTGTGATGTTACCATCTATATTACTCCCACTGTGGGTAGTCTGTAGGGTGAGTGGGCTCTCATGCAAGAGCCTAGCTATATGCGGAATCCTAGACAACTAGAATAAATGTTGCGAGCCACCGCGCACGCGTTGGCGAGGGAGAAGGCGTAGTAAGCAAGCTTCTCGTCGTTCTACGAGTTGCCGCGTGTTGGCAAAAGGATGAACAAAGCTCACGTAAAAAAAGAGTGGAAGAACATAGATTCCCGACGACCGAGAAGGAGCAAGGAACCTCGTGGTGGAGCGTCTGCACTCATAATATTTTATATTATTCAGCGATATAAAATCAACCAATCATCTCCACAGTAGACTGGAAGAGTACGAAACATGGCAGCCCAGTGTAGTTACATCATCATACTACATGGCTAACCCACGCTATCAGCATATTTCTTGGCCTCCGTGCGACACCTAGCTCTAGTAATCCAGCAGCCCGTATCGCTTCTCGGTCCTCGTCTGTCTCAAAGTGGGGCCGGCTGGCGTTTTTGCCGTCTATTGAGGTCGGTTAACTCATCACATGTTAGCGACATGCCAAGAGCATTCTAAAAAAATTACTGTACTCTATTGTTATGCCAAGAAGAGGAAGTGCTTTGACTGACGGACCAAACGAGACAGGCGTGCCGTGCCGTGAGTGGGTCCAGTTTCTCATTTTGAACTAGTTTGGTCTAGTAGTAACACTTGGTTTTGACTATTGATAAGATTTTATATACTCCCTCCGTCTAGTGAATAAGTCATCTTAGATTGTGCACCGTGACCAAGGAAGAGAGGAAAACGAGAGAAATTAATATTTATTTGCTAATTAGTAGCATTGCATGCAATGAACTAACCATTGCATGTCGTGTTTGGTAGTCTAAGTCATTGAAAACATGCATGCCCCACATCTCTTATTGGTGGATATGTCAAGAAACAAGACACGAGGTGGGAGTTAATGCACTAGGCCTAAGTATTTTGGGATTATTTGGTTTTCGTAAGGTGACTTATACACCTAGACGGAGGGAGTAGGGCCTAATGTATTCTTCGAGGATGCCTTTGACTATTGATAAGATTTTATATAATTTGAAAATTATATCTTTCAAAGATCCTTTCACGTTCCGTTTTCAAAAACAAAAAAGATCCTTTCACATACGAATTTGACTGTATGCTTTGAGCAACTTGCATGTCCTATACTGCTCCTATTTGGATACTCTAACTTAGCTAGAGGTTAGACTAACTCATGACTAACCCTGAACTAACTGTAGCCAAAGAGGTGTTTCGGTGACAGGATTAGATTGACAATAAATGCACTTGATGGAGAGAGAAAAGTGATTTTTCAGTGGGCCTAAGGAGGTACTAGTACTTACTGTGGGAAAGGTGAAGTGATGGTTGCTTCGCCCGAGCAACTTATTACTCTCGGAATATGGGAGTACCAGCGGATTCAAGGAACAGAGAGATGATGGTTGCTTCATGCGAGCAACTTACTATGGCGAAGGTGGGGCTCTGTGATTTGACTGCTCACTAGTCATTACTAATGCGGCGCAACGACCGAGGTGAATCTTTCCCTACAGTTGTGCACTCAATATTGCTGCACGGCAAGTGGAGCCGGACGAAGGATGTCCCACATGTCGGTGAAACAAAGTTGAATTGTTTCTGGCATTGCTATCAATCCTTTAGGATTTGTTTATATGTACGGCATAATTTTAATGAAATTGTACTGCAATGATATAGTGGTTTCAACTTTGGTTCCCGCGGAAAAAAAAGGTTTCAACTTTGGTTCCTGCAGGAAAAAAGGTTTCAACTTAGGATTCATGTGTCCTCCTGCCTCAAGATTATCTCGTTACAACATTCCATCAAGTACAAATGAAACTACCATGGCTACTAATGCATCTCAATGGTTCGCAGATCAGCGCCAATATTCACATCACAACTGAAGACAAAGTTGTGAGAAGGCGTACAAATAAATAAAAATATATAATTGATCGATGTTGTTCGTAGGCATGGCTCCATTTCCTGGGCACAGTGTTCATTGCTTGGCAGCTAGTTTCACCCAGCTCTGTAGCCAAAAAAGAGGTGTACGGAGGATTAGGCACAGAGTGATTACAATAATAGTGGAACTAGATGATGAAACATAACACACACAAATAGAAGCCAATCACCTCTGCGATCTCTCTTTAGGACTAACTACTTGTTGGAGAAGATTAGGCACAGAGTTGGATGAGGAGGATAGCAAAAGCAATCTCCCTTTCTGTAGTCCCACAGAAATGTAAAAACGTTGCCTGTGTGACATTTTGGCGGAACTGTACAAAACACTCTTAAGAAAAAATTGATTTGTGCAGTTCACCAAAAGGTCGCCATAGCAATGAGGTGAAAATGGATAGCCCTGTTTGCAAAAGGAGGTAGAAAGGAAACAATTAATGCCCAATAACATGAGTTGAAGACACATACGCCGACAAAAAAGAAGCATATTCCATATAATAAGGGAAAGATAGCACATGGTGGTTTATCAAAAATGGTTTGAGGACAAAATTAAAAGATGGAAAGTACGCCGGCCGAGATATGTTTTAAGCAAACAACTAAAGAAGATCCACATGCAGCAACATGGGAAGATGGACAGTGGAGCAAGGACGGAGGAAGCTGTACCTGAGGGTCATCGTGATGTTACTAGGAGGGCGCCGGCGGCCGGGATCTGCCCATACTGCGGCAGCGAGCAAGTGGCGAAGGCTCTACCGCGCCGGAGCTTGGTCAGAGAGAATGGCGGGTACCGCAGATCGGGACGTGCTGCCTCAACACCGTCGAACGGAGAAACGATGCACATCCTCCCTTTCCGCCGGCGGACGGGATGCGGCCGGATCACTGAAAAATGCTGAGAGAGAGAGAGGCCACCGCCGCCTTGTGTGAGATGGTGTGACGAGAGACAAACCCCGACAGGCAGGCTCTGTTCTATATAGTGGAGCGGATTTTTCCATTTTCCCCACGGCAATCGTTTTATATTCTGTACGTGCCATTGAGGAGTATATAACTTTATTTAATACTAACGCGTCAAGTCGAACTTTGTTCCGTCTAGGCGTGGTACCCGACCCTCCTTCGAGTAAACAACCGCTACACGCGTCAAATTATCACGTGGGTTGCCTTTTCGTATAGAAACGAACTCCACCGTGTACCTGCGCGGGTGTGGCTGGGAACAAGACGTGAGTACGTGTGTCTTGCGTGCACCTCTTCTTTAGGTGCAGGTACGTACGTGGGTGGGTGCGAAATAGAGGCAATGTGTCGATGATATCTCAAACAAAAAAACATAACATATGCAGTGTGTGTGAAACGGAGTCATGGACGTGAGATATCAATAGAATTGAAAATAGGGATGAAGTGTGTAGCTGTGCGATCAATAAAGAGTGCCATCGAATTTGTGTATTCTCACGTCAAAGATACAGGGCGTCTGGCCTACTGGAATTTGAGAGGGCGGAGGTGCAGTTTTTCTCTATGGCATGGATACGTACCTACAACGTTCGACTATCGGTGTGGGGGGAGGGGCAGAGTCCGATCGACTAGTATATGTGTGGGGAAAGAGAGATACCTAGCTATGTATTGAGGGAGATCGATCGGCATCCATGGATATGTGTAGCAGAGGAATAAGGTTGGGAGAAAGACAAAGGTAGAGTGTCGGAGGGTTGGTGGTGTAATGGCGTCTCACAAATGGTGGGAGAGGCCTGCTAGACAAACGGAGGGTACGAGTGCAATATCAATAAGAGAGGGCAGGGATGTCTGTCTGTCTATGCATGTGCGTGTGAGAGACGGGTCGGGAGGTATGGAAGGATGATGAGGGGAGACGATATGGTTGTGGTAAGCATACGTAACTACATAGGAAGATCAACCGTCGTGTGTCCGAGAAAGGGATAGACATAACTAGTGAGGTAAGTGTATCGGTGCGTGGGGAAAATGAATTATAGTCGACCTGGCTATATGTAGGGAGATCGGTACGTATACATGCATGCATGTGTTAGAAGCAAATAAGGTCCGGAGAGACAGACAGGGGGAGAGGGGTGCGGCTAGGAGGTGGTGCGAGAGGCCTGCCATGTCAAGGGGGGAGGAGTGTGCGAGTATGAGATCAATGAAAAGAGGGGCGGGAGTGTGCATCTGCGTGGAACCGTATTGGACATAGGGGGGCATGTACGGTGAGAAGAGAAGAGGGGAAGTATATATGTGTTTGTGGTAGGCACACTTGGCTAGAGAGGTATATCAACCGGTGTGTGCTGGAAAGAAGGAGCCCGGGGGCCTACACACACCGCGGGTAAATGACCTAAAGAGAAATAACGAACGTGTGCAATGGAGGGGACGTTGAGGGAGGGTGAGAGGGGGCAGGCGTGTGCATGCACGATATAAAGTTAGCACTAGCTAGCTACAAATAGAAGAGGATCGTGAAGGTGTAAAAGACGAACAAAGATCATAATTCATTATAAAAAAGTGGATACGGATACTTGAGGAAGATATCATAATGTAGAACATTGATTATAATTTGGGCTAATGTGTGGCTTTTGCAGCTCAGGGCTAAATACTTGTCATAATGTAGGGGCCGGGGCACTATACTTTGTGTGATAAACACGATGTACGTATGGAACATGGCTTAGATTATGAATATATAGTTAGTACATCACATGTACTATTATTTGGAATCAACATCAAGTGTATTCAAAAAATTGAATTCGAGTTCCTATAGTACACATAGTTCATATCTATCTCTATAGTAATCATGTGGTGTGTTGTTAAGGTAATACACGAATGATGTTGAATTTGGCAACAATCATGATTGTAGATTCTTATTGAAATAGAGAAATGAATTCAAATTCAGTTCGAATTGCAGCAGTAGTATAAACATTTGGAATGCACTAAAATGTTGGTATGAGTAGGTTACATGCATTATACAGCCAGCGAAAAAATTTAATTGGACATAACATGGATTCATACTCCCTCCTTCCATCAATATAGGGCCTAATGCGTTTTTTAAGACCGCCTTTGACTATTGACAAGATTAATAGTACATGACATGCACAATGTGAAAATTATATCATTGAAAGCTCCTTTCACACACAAATTTAATGGTGTGCTTTGTGAAAGTTGCATGTCATATATTATTGCTCTAATATTTGGTCAAAATTAGCCTCGAAAAACGCATTAGGCCCTATATAGATGGAAGGAGGGAGTAGCTTTGAATAGCATTTGTATGGTAAAACGGGACAAGACTCTCTCTTTGTGTGGTGTGAATAGTTTTATTTTTTCGTTTTTTTTGTTTAGGGAAGTGCGAATTGATTTGGTACGTACAAGTACAATATTACACGTTAGGCTTGTCCCTAAAATTCAACCCGCGCCTTGTTATATCTCGAAAATTCAGATATCGTGCTCCCAAAACTGGCGCCTTCACAACCCGCGCCTTGCTATCCCGAAATTACAACGCGCGCGAAAACTCCCTCCAGCTGCCAAATCCCGACACGCAAAATCCCCCTTCTAACCCTGAGCGGAAAGGGCCGCTAGTTCAAATCGGTGGGGGTACTTTTGTAACACACCCTATATTTTGGATAAGTGCGTCCCTAAGTCATGGTTCCCCCCTCCCATCGCCTCCTTTTCGCCATTCGAAATCCCAGGCCGCCATAACCTCTCCGCTCCAGCCTCGAAACCCCACCCTCCTCCGTCTGCCACCTCCCCGCTGCCCAGCCGGAGCCTCTTCCCCGACAACGTCGTCCACCGCAACAGCTCGACGTCCCTCGTCCACCTCCCCGGGTGACGATCCGTCGTCCATCTCGTCGTCCCACTGTTTCAGCCGCCCCATCCTCCACCTCCAAGGAGCTGCTCCGACGATCGCCTCGTTTATCGCGGCTGCTCCATCCCCACAGCGCCGCCTTAACCTGCTCCACCGGAACCGCAGCATCCTCACCAACTCCTCCGATGAAGCCGAGGCCTACTTGGTGCCACCAAAGAGGTTGTACACTCATCTCATCGTACCTTCTCCTTAACTCGACCTCCCGGCACCGACGGTGCTCCATCCCGCACCCCCATGGAGCGGCTAAATCGAAGTCGGCGCCACGGGCGACATCTCCATGGTGGCTCTCCCCCAGTGCAAGGCGCCTTCGGCGGCGGCGTCCATACCAGCCGGATCTGCTGCTACTCCGGCTCTGGCTCACTCGCTCGTGCTGCTGCTGCTCCGGCTCTCGCCCGTGCTGCTGCCGCTGCTCCGGCTCTTGCTTGCTCGCGCTGCTGCTGCTGCTCTCCCCCTCGCTTGTGCTGCTGCTCTGCTCCGATTTAGCTACACTTCAGTCGACTGAATCGACTTTTGGGTCTACACATTCCTCAGATCTTCCTCCACACCTCCGACAGCCACCTCTGCCTCAACTTCTTCAGCGACCAACCCAATGATGCTGAGGTCGCCACAGCTATGGCAAAGAGGTTGTACACTTGTTGCATCACTTATTACTCTACATTCATGTCGATCCATTAGGGCTATTTTGGTTCAACGGAAAAACATAGCAATAGGAAATTTTCCTATGGCACTCTACTATTCAATTATTCATGCATTTTGTTGAAAGGAATGGAGCAAAACATCCACCTGGACCTACTTTTCAAAATCCTATGCATGAAAACAAGACCAAGTGCATTAGTGGCAGAATAACATTCTAACTGTACACGCTTTCATATAGTTTCACTTTATTTTGGCCATGTTTCTTTGCATTCCTCTGCTCTTCCAATTCCTGTGAACCAAACACCCAAGTTGACAGAAATCCTGTGTTTACAAATGCTCTGTTTACCATGTGCATTCCTATCCTATTCCGGTGTTTTCCTATCCCTGCGTTTTTAGAATCTCTGCGCACTCTTTTGTTTCTACTTATGTTATGCATTGCTTAAAATTACATGCTACTTTATCGTCCTGTTCACCTCTTAGACTCCAAGTCAGGTCCAAATTAATGTTCAAACTTGAGTTCTAAATTAGTTGTGGGGCACATATCGAGCCAACAATGAATAGTATCTCTCTCTAATATCTGGTTCACCTAGGGTATGCCTATGTTGTTCATCTTGGGTGGGAAACAAATAGTAAAGCAATCATCATCTGTCTCTTTTTATTAAATTAAAGCAATCATCAGCCTGCTATCATTATTTTTGGATCCATCCACTGGTTGTTACCATCACTCTAAATTTCTGCATGCTCTCCTTACATAATCTCGCCATATTTTTTTTGTATGCATGTCAGATATTGTACACAGTCATGCTGAACATGTACAGAAAAAGAGAAGAGTTTTGCGCGGCAATACAATGTCATGCAGACATCGCTCCATGGTGGGTTCAATGTCAAACCCTCCCCCCTCTCCAGATTGTAATCTAGAGGAAGATATCTGTTCTGAGGCGGATTCAGACGCAGCTGACCACTCCTATTTACCCCCCAAGGTGTTTGCTCTACCTTGGCATGATGATGTTAGTCATATCATGCATATTTTGCCTTGCAGTGCCTACTTTTGACATCATATATGTCATCTGCTTAGTTTAGACATGTTCTGTAATGCCACCTATTTAGTTTCTCTATCATATATGGGAATTATGCAGTCTCACGTCTTTTAGCCAGCCATAATATATGTGAAACGTGCAATGACATCCTGTTTAACCAGGCATCATATATTTGAATGATATCTTGCTCATCCTTTTCTTCATTACATTTCCATTTGTCGACAACGTTTATACATTAAACTACTCTTCCTGTGAATCAGCCATTTGGGTGCGAGATGGAAAAATCTGGAGTGAAAACAAGGCCTTTAGAGCAGACAGTGCTACCTGTCAAAGCAGATCTCTTGTTGCATCCCGATAGCTCCTCGGAGATGGATTCAGAGACAGAAGACCAGTCTTATTCCCCCACCGAGGTGTATGCTCTAACTTGGCACGGTTATACTGCTCATATGATGCATATGGTGTCTTGCATTGCATAGTTTAGACATCATATACACAATATTCAACACCATGTTCTTAGTTCAGACATCATATCGAATGCCCTCTGTTTAGCATACAAATCACATATGTGAATTAAATCATGCGATCCTGATTACTTAGATAACATGTATGTGAATTATGTCATGCGATCATGTTTAGTTATTCATCATATCTTTGAATTATCTTATGCTATGCTATCCAGTTTAGATAGACATCATATATATCAAATTATGTTATGCTATCCATTTTAGTTAAACAATATACATGTCAACTATTTCATGCCCTCTTTTTTCCACACTATCTATTGCATCTGTCTCTCATACAATGTTTGTACATTCAACTATGTTTCCTGTTTATCAGCCATTTGAATTGGAGCGGGTGATGTCAGTATCTAGCGGAGTAAAAACATGGTCTTCAAATAATACAGTGCTACCTCTTGGTGGAGATAGCACCCCGGTTGTACATGCACAAGAACCAGCCCTACCACACATAACCCAGACTCTCGCAGATTGTACCCCTACTGCGATGGACAGAGAACCAGCTTCACCCAATCTAACCCCAACCCTAGAAGATAGTAACCCAGTTCCTGTTGACACAGCACCATCTCCACCACAGAGCTCCCAAACAAGAGCAGTTAGTAAGGCAGCTCCAGTGCCCAAAGGGCCAGTATTACCACGGCGAACCCCAACTCCACCAGTTAGTATGCCTATTCCTGTGGAGGAAGCACAACCAGCCAGTCGTAGTTTAGCATCTATCGCATTTTATGTTGTTAAATCCTATGTGCGTATCTTCCCATCTTGGAAATATTATACTGAAGATGAAGGAAAATGCCAGTTGAAGGTGTTTGTCCAGGAGTTATGTGTAAGTAATGTTATTCATGGGAATTACTTTGCTTTGTCCCATACATTCTACCTCCATGATGGTTATAATACAGCAAATTTTCCCATTTTTATCTATAGAGAAGGACCGATTTGGAAACTCAAGATGAGGTAACCTGTGCTAATACCTCTACTATCTTCAAGAATGCTTGGTGGCAGTATCAGAATTACCTGAAGAAAACGTACTTCACCGGCAAAGAAACTCATCAAATTCCCTTACGTTCTCCTGAGACACATTTACTAGAAGATGACTGGGAACGCCTTGTTCTATACTGGTCCCGAACCAAGAATGTGATAAGGTCTATCAGCTCATTTTCTATTTTAAGTACTATATTCTTGCTTCTTACTGTACTTTGTTCATGTAGAACGAGTGCTTAAACCTGAAGAACAGCTATTCTAATTTAAGATTCCATTGCTATCGTGCATACTGCTTTGCTCTTATATCACTGTATTTACTCATACAACTTATTTTTAAATTGAAGGATCCAATCGAAACTCCAATGGCACAGCAGGTATGTTCATGCATGTTTCTTTAACAGGTTTGCTCTTATCAATAGCTCTGTTGATTTCAATTTCAATTGTGTATACAGTTGACTTCTCATATGATGCACATTACTAGCATCACAACAGAACCAATAGTGTTGTTGTACATGTAGACCCGTGGTACCCATCTGAAATCTTGTAGTGTCGTGTAGTTTCCCACGCTTTGTATTCTTTCATTGCTGCTTTGTCTTGAACTGATATGATTTGAATTGTGTCTCTATTTTGATTTGGCAAGACAATGCAGTGACCATAGGACATAGATATATGTTTGTTTGATGCTTTTATTATGTACTAGTACTTGGCAATAGAAGACTTGGTAGTTTAATCCTATCCACCTTACTAATGAACTGGTTCACCGAAATGAGTTTCATATACTAGTACATGCTAAACCTGTTATGTGTCTGCTTGTTTCTTCTTTTAGAATGCTGACAGAATATTGGGGAAGAGTACCTTATTAAGCAATGGTAAAGGAAGTAATGCAGATAAGGTTTGGGATAGTGAGACATCCTTGTTGGTCTCCAACAAAGCTAATAAAACAGCTAAGGAAGACTATCTTGAAGACAGTGAGACAACCCCAAAGTCCTGTCTTGGTTTAGTGTTCGAGTTACTGGCCACTACCGCTTGCACAAGCTATTCAAACTCATTGTCTGAATCAGTTCGATTTCTTGAGTCTCAACTACAAGCTGAAAGACATCAACCAGCTGTGCTGCGACAAGAAGTGGAAGGACTGCGGAAGTCCCTAGAGCATTCAGATGCATACTTTCTGGTGCAACAGCAAGCGTTGGAGGATTTTAGCGCCAAACAGGACAAAGCTAATAAGCTTGCTAAGCTTATTGCCAGCATGGTGGATACCCAGGATAATGTTTCTTGAGCTCTTCTGAAGTTGTTTCAGTTATGCTCTTGTTTTGCTGCCGCGTTTATTTGCACTGGTGGCCAATTTTGACGGCTAGTGTATGTAATATGCTGCTTTGTTCCCTATATTTGCACTGGTGGCGAACTTTGATGCCCAGTGGATGTAATATGTGTAATAGCGGTAATAGGCTAGCGTTAGTTGCTTGCTTATTTATTTCCTTATTGTCTTGTTTAGTTGTTTGCTTGTAGTCACTGCAGTTCTTTTTCTGCGTTTTTCTAGTGGCCACAATAACCTATTTTTGGTAACTAGGCCACAATAATCATGGCAACACACAGACTGTTGTAACCATGGGCCTCCTACGGGCCGTATGATCCATGGGCCTTCTATACGGGCCGTAGGATCCATGGGCCTTCTACGGGTCGTAGGATCCATGGGCCTTCAAGAGGCCGTAGGATCCATGGACTTTCTATGGGCCATAGGATCCATGGGCCTTCTACGTGCCGTAGGATCCATGGGCCTTCTACGGGCCGTAGGATCCATGGGCCTTCTACGGGCCGTAGGATCCTTGGACTTTCTACAAGCTGTATGATCCTTGGGCCTTCTATGGGCCGTAGGATCCATTGGTCTTCTACGGGCCGTAAGATCCATGGGCCTTCTACGGGGCGTATAATCATTTCACCAATCATGGGTCGTACTATTCGTGGAACATAACGGGCCGTTAATAGGCCGTATTTGATAACTCTATGAAAACAGCCCAATGGGTTAACGGGCCACAAACGGGCCGAATGTAACCACGAGCTGAATTTGGCCCACAAACGAAACATGCCAGTAACGGACCGTAACTAACGGAATTCTAGAAATGAGCCCAAGAATAAATGGGCCCTTAGAAGGCCGAAAGTTAACATGGGCTGGAAACGGCCAACGGAATAATGGGTCGTTAATGGGTATAAAGCAATACACTGTTCATTATGGGCCAGTTTCATCTCGGGCCTTTAATGGGACCAGATTTACGAAGGGCCTCATATGGGTCGAAAGACATCATGGGCCATACATGTGGCCGGAAGTTACAACGGGCTGGAATCATATTGGACGGCCCAGATGAAGCTACTGGGCTTAATTCCGATAGGCCGTAACGGGCCGGGAGTTAGCGGGCCGTAAATGGGCGATATACGAACAGGACGTTAACAGGCTTTCCATGGGCCGGCCCGTTACCTTTTGACCAAGTCAAACAAGCCGGCCTTTTCACCGGAATGGGCCTCTGTTGGGCCGTGCCACGTGTCGACATATCATAGGCGCCTCCTGTCCAATGAGTGGATGACATCTGTCCCAACGGTGAGCCAACACGTGTTTCCTCCGGCCAATGAAAATTTTACACGTGGAAAATCCCCATTGGTCCGGGCTGTTAGCGGGTTATGGGATCCAAAACCGGACCCGATAGCTTAATGACGACCTGTTATAGTGGATGCCACGTGTCAGTCACCCTTGACGAAAGCACTTCTATGACGCGCGATTTATCGTCATGGAAGTGGACACTTTCGTGATGATAATTTTGGTAATGCCATGGAACACTTCTACGACAGCACAGGTATGACTATCTTGATTCTGTCATAAAATCGTCATGGATGTACATGCATGACAGAAAACATGACCTACCGTGACAAACACGTATCATCACGGAAGTGTATTTTTTTGTAGTGATCCACCATCTCTTGCTCAGACTTATCCCACTTAGGCATTGCCACCGCGTAGCCACCTGGCCCTAGCTTATGGAACTGCTCCTTTTTTGCGGCATTGGCCTTGTTTATTCTCAACCATTCCATAGATAATTCTGATTCCTTGAATTTCACGAAAGCGGGCCAATGATCTCTTTGCTTCTCTAGTGTTCCCGTGAATTCTAGAGTCTTATTTCCTCCTGCAACGTACTTGTTCCATATAGTTTTCTTGTGGTTGTTGAATGCAATTGCCATCTTCCTAAGAGCAGCGGCCTTCACTTTCTGCACATCTGCATCTGTGAAATGATCTGGTAGGGTGAAATGTTCCATGAGAGATTCCCAAAGCAGATCTTTTGCTCTGTCATCGACCCAAGTAAGATCTGGACGTTCCTTTGCTGGCTTTTTTCATTCTTGCGTGGAGATCGGGAGTTGGTCCTTCACAAGAACTCAGCACTGACGAACGAACTTGTTCGCAATGTTCTTAGGCGCGATTGGTTCGCCATCAGTTTTGATGGCATCGATGTTGTACTTTACGCCCTCCTTCAACTTTTTGGTCGGGCCTCGCACTGTCTTGCTGCCTGTAGAAGATTTGCTCGATCTGGAAGGCTGAAAGAAGAAAGATCGATTCGTTAATATATCTTCAAATCATTTAAAACATGTGATGATCACCAGATGCCTGCTTATATAAATATACCTCGCCGGTCTCTGCTATTTCAAGATCAACATTTTCTTCGTCATCATAATCATAGTTCTGGACTTCATCAATTCGGTCATCACAATCGAATATCATATCACCCTCCCCGGTATTGTTCACATATTGGGAGCCATCATCATCTTCATTTTGATCATCTGGCCGGCGAGGGGAGCATATGATCTCAAATAGGGCCTCTTCTCCTTCTCTGCCAGTATTGTCCACCATAGCTTTTATTTAACTAATCTAGAAGAAATATAAAACAATTTAGTATTCAAATTACAATGCATGCATGCAATCAATAAGGAAAAACTGAATCATAGTACATTATATGCATCATTAAATATAATCTCGAATACATTGTCTCGAATATTATCGAATAATATATATATAATCTTGAATACATCTTCTCGAATAATATATATAATCTCGAATACATCGTCTTGAATATTATATATCGAATACCTCACTAGCTAGCTAGCTAATAAAGATCGAATACTACAGAATAATCTAGTTCACTCACGGTTCCTAAGGCACGGGCGGTGGACACCCAAAGAGAAGGAACCATCACAGGATCGTAGCTCGGGTGAGATCCCCAAAGAACCTGCCAGGTATTGGAGAACCTGACGTCCATAGCAGCCATGTAGCGACGGACGTGCTCATCCTCCTCCCTGACACGGCGACGTACCACCTCCGGCGGGGCCGCTCCCTCTGCACCGAAAGTGGCCCACGCGAACGCCACCAAAGGAGCTCAGGGTCGATGACGGGACCCGGGGTCGGGTTCCTCACCAAGCGGCGCGCCCCTGAAGGTAGCACCTCCTAGTGCCAGCCCGGCGGAGCCCCGTCCCGTACATGGGTCCTCTGAACCAGGACGTCATCGCGAACGGGTCGACGGCGAGGATGCGGGCCGGGCATCGTCGAGAAAAAATACTATATGCAAATGTAACATTTTTTAAATGATTGGATTGTGATTTCTTATATACAGATTTAAAAAATGATATCGTTGCATATGTCAAAATTCTATATGCAAATATAACATTTTTTAAATTCTATATGCAAATTCTAGCTAATTCATCTAACATTAATATATATATATATATATATATATCTAGCTAATTCTATATGCAAATTCTAGCTAATTCATCTAACATTAATATATGTAGCTAATTCTATATGCAAATTCTATGACATTAATCCAATTAATTAATTAATTCATCTAAAACCTTTGAATAAAAAAAGAAAAAACTAAAAACTAAAAACAGAAAAAACATCTAAGTGTGTGTGTGCGTGTGTGCGGGCTTGGGGACGGCCGGTCATGGCGGCCGGGGTTCTCACAGCGGGGCGCGGCGAGGCGGAGGGGGGCAGCGACGGGGGGCGGCGACGGGGGCGGCGATGGCGACGGGGCGGCGGCGGGACGGCGAAGACGGGGACGGTGACGACGGGCCGGAGCGTCGACGGGGACGGGGGCGACGGCGTGCGGTGCGCGGCGGGGGTGGCGATGGGGACGGGTGATGGAGCGGGTCGGGGCGGCGGCGATGTCGAAGCAGAGAGAAGTGAGATGAAACTGAAATTTCATAAGTGCTATATATATAGGACGGACCTTTAGTACCGGTTGGAGCCACCAACCGGTACTAAAGGTCAAATTTGGCCAGGCCAAGTGTCGGGAAGCGACACCCTTTAGTACCAGTTGGTGGCACCAACCGGTACTAAAGACCCCCCCCCCTTTAGTACCGGTTGGAGCCACGACTCGGTACTAAAGGGGTGCGCTGGCGCAGGTGCGGTGCAGCAAGTTTAGTCCCACCTCGCTAGTTGAGGAGCGCCAAGACCAGTTTATAAGCCCCGGCGCTCGCACTGCATTGAGCTCCTCTCGAATGCAGGCCTTCTGGGCCTACCTCTCCTACTCTGCCCTATGGGGCCTACTGGGCTTGCGGGCCTACATCCTGGCCCAACTACAGGCTGGGTTTCCAGTCGTATGCAGGCCGCTGTGGCCCAGTAGGCGGGCTTTTTTATTTAGTTTTTTCTCTTTTTTGCTTTATTTAATTTCTTTTATTTATTTCTGAGTTGTTTTTTGCTGTATTTAGAGTTTCTTTCTGAATATTTTTGCTTTAGGTACAAAAAATTATAAACGTTCTCTTAGTGCCAGTAGTTTAATCATTATATTCAATTTGGTAATACTTAGGTTATTTAAAAAATGAAATGCCTTTGTAACAAATGAGTTTTCGTCCGAAACCCTGATACTTCGAAAGAGATCGTCCATTTTGTACACGAAGTGCATCCAGTTTTTGTCGTAACCCTCTCAAATTTTTTGCACATGCTATGTGGGTGAAACGATGATACCATGCCAACTTTCAACCTTTTCAGAGTTCATATGTAGTGCTTTTCAATTTCAGGGTCATTTAGCTAAAAAATCAGTAAATGCATGAAAAATAGAAAATGATGTCAGAAAGGGTTGAAATTGATGACGTGGCTTTGACTGGTGCATACTGAACGCGCAAAAAGTCTGGAGTTGAAATAAGTTTAAAAAATGAAATGCCTTTGTAACAGATGAGTTTTCGTCCGAAACCCTGATAATTCGAAAGAGATTTCCATTTTTTTTACACGAAGTGCATCCGGTTTGTCGTAACCCTCTCTACTTTTTTGCACATGCTATGTGGGTGAAATGATGATACCATGCCAACTTTCAACCTTTTCAGAGTTCATTTGTAGTGCTTTTCAATTTCAGGGTCATTTAGCTCAAAAAATTCAGTAAATGCATGAAAAATAGCAAATGATGTCAGAAAGGTACACGTTTGTCTGAAGCACAAAAGTACACGTTTCAATTGCCAAAACACATAAGCACCCTAACTATTACAAACATATACAAGTCCGGAAACTCACTAGAGAAGAAAGTGATGACAGTGAAGCCGATCACATCCCAGAGTGGGATCTTTGGGTGTGAAACTTTTTATTCACGTGTATCCCTTTGCGCCGTAACCATGGACAACCTTCATCATTTAACTGGATGGTCGGGTCAATATTCACTCTGAATGGAGCAATTTCATCAAACTTTTCATAATCTTCTGATATGTATGTCTTGTCATCCACTCCCATGATGTCTCTTTTCCCTGAAAGAACTATGTGGCGCTTTGGCTCATCGTATGATGTATTCGCTTCCTTATCTTTTCTTTTTCTTGGCTTGGTAGACATGTCCTTCACATAGAAAACCTGCGCCACATCATTGGCTAGGACGAATGGTTCGTTTGCGTACGCAAGATTGTTGAGATCCACTGTTGTCATTCCGCACTGCGGGTCTTCCGTTACCCCGCCTTGTGTCATATTGACCCATTTGCACCGAAACAAAGGGACCTTCAAACCACGTCCATAGTCAAGTTCCCATATGTCCTCTATGTAACCATAATGTGTGTCCTTTCCCGTCCTGGTTGCTGCATCAAAGCGGACACCACTGTTTTGGTTGGTGCTCTTCTTATCTTGGGCGATCGTGTAAAATGTATTCCCATTTATCTCATACCCTTTGAAAGCCATTATATTCAAAGATGGTAACTGGGACAGCAAGTACAGGTCATCTTCAATAGCGGCGTCATGCATGGCACGTGTCTGCAACCAACCGGCGAAAGTCCCCGTTTGTTCATGTGTAATCCAGTCGTCAGACTCCTCTGGGTGTTTGGAGCGTAGAAAATTCTTGTGTTCCTCCATATACGGAGCCACCAAGGCGGAATTCTGTAGAACTGTGTAGTGTGCTTGAGTGAGAGAATGCCCGTCCATACATATTATTTGATCCTCTCCTAGCATGCCTTTTCCACCCAGTCTACCCTTATGCCGCGATTCAGGAACACCAATCGGCTTAAGGTCAGGAATAAAGTCAATACAAAACTCAATGACCTCCTCATTTTCATGGCCCTTGGAGATGCTTCCTTCTGGCCTAGCACGGTTATGAACATATTTCTTTAAGACTCCCATGAACCTCTCAAAGTGGAACATATTTTGTAGAAATACAGGACCCAAAATGTTAATCTCTTCACATAGGTGAACTAGGACGTGCGTCATGATGTTGAAGAAGGATGGTGGGAACACCAACTCAAAACTGACAAGACATTGCACCAAATCATTCTCTAACCTTGGTATGATTTCTGGATCGATTACCTTCTGAGAGATTGCATTGAGGAATGCACATAGCTTCACAATGGTTAATCAAACGTTTTCCAATAGAAGCCCCCTCAATGCAACCGGAAGCAGTTGCGTCATAATCATGTGGCAGTCATGAGACTTTAGGTTCTAGAACTTTTTCTCTGCCATATTTATTATTCCCTTTATATTCGATGAGAAGCCAGACGGTACCTTCATACTGAGCAGGCATTGAAAGAAGATTTCCTTCTCTTCTTTGGTATGAGCATAGCTGGCATGACCCTGATGTACGTCATCTTTTCCGTGCATATGTTGCTGGTCCTCCCGTGCCTCCGGTGTATCTATTGTCTTCCCATACAGACCCAAGAAGCCAAGAAGGGTCGCGCAAAGATTCTTCGTCATGTGCATCACGTCGATTGCAGAGCAGACCTCTAGGTCTTTCCAATAGGGCAGGTCCCAAAATATAGATTTCTTCTTCCACATGGGTGCGCGTCCGTCAGCGTCATTCGGAACAGGTTGTCCGCCAGGACCCTTTCCAAAGATTACCTTCAAATCCTTGACCATATCATGTACATCAGCACCAATACGGTGGCGAGGCTTCGTCCAGTGAACCTCCTCACCTTTGAAATGATTGTCTTATCTTTCTTACGGGATGCCTGCTCAGAAGAAATCGACGATGTCCCAGGTACACATTCTTCTTACAATTATTCAAATATATATTGTCGGTATCATCCAAACAGTGCGTGCATGCGCAGTATCCCTTGTTTGTCTGTCCTGAAAGGTTACTGAGAGCAGGCCAATCATTGATGGTCACGAACAGCAATGCCTTTAGGTCAAATTCTTCCTGTCTGTGCTCATCCCATCCATGTACACCTTTTCCATTCCACGGCTGTAAGAGTTCTTCAACTAATGGCCTTAGGTACACATCAATATCGTTGCCGGGTTGCTTAGGGCCTTGGATGAGCACTGGCATCATAATGAACTTCCGCTTCATGCACAACCAAGGACGAAGGTTATACATACATAGAGTCACAGGCCAGGTGCTATGGTTGCTCCTCTGCTCCCCAAAAGGATTAATGCCATCTGCGCTTAGACCAAACCATACGTTCCTTGCGTCACCTGCAAAGTCTCCCTGTACTTTCTCTCGATTTTTCTCCACTGCGATCCGTCAGCGGGTACTCTCAACTTCCCATCTTTCTTACGGTCTTCTCTGTGCCATCGCATCGCCTTGGCATGCTCTTTGTTTTGGAACAAAGGTTTCAACCGTGGTATTATAGGAGCATACCACATCACCTTGGCAGGAATCTTCTTCCTGGGGCGCTCGCCCTCGACATCACCAGGGTCATCGCGGCTGATCTTATAGCGCAATGCACCGCATACAGGCCACGCGTTCAAATCCTCGTACTCACCGTGGTAGAGGATGCAGTCATTAGGGCATGCATGTATCTTCTGCACCTCTAATGCTAGAGGGTAGACAGCCTTCTTTGCTTCGTACGTACTCTCGGGCAATTCGTTGTCCTTTGGAAGCATCTTTTTGACATTACCAGCAACTTTCCAAATCCCTTGTCAGATACACCATTCTCTGTCTTCCATTGCAGCAATTCCAGTGTGGTGCCCAGCTTTTTCTTGTCAGCTTCGCAATTCGGGTACAACAATTTCTTGTGATCCTCTAACATGCGCTGCAACTTCTTCTTCTCCTTTTCACTTGCGCAGTTTCTCTTTGCATCGGCAATGGCCGGACCTAGATCATCAGCAGGCTCATCTGATGCCTCTTCTTCAGCTTCTTCCCGCATTGCTAGCTCAGCTTCTTCCCGCATTGCCAGCTCAGCTTCTTCCCCCATTGTTGTACCATCGTATTCAGGGAACCCATAGCCAAGATAGCTATCGTCATCCTCTTCTTCTTCATTGTCTTCCATCATAACCCCTCTTTCTCCGTGCTTGGTCCAAACATTATAGTGGGGCATGAAACTGGACTCAAACAGGTGGACGTGAATGGTTTTTAACTTAGAGTAATTCCGACCATTCTTACAGCTAGCACATGGACAAGGCATAAAACCATCCGCCCGCTTGTTTGCCTCAGCCGCAAGCAGAAAAGTATGCATGCCATCAATGAACTGGGGAGAGCATTGGTCATCGTACATCCATTGTCGGCTCATCTTCATTACACAACACCGAAAAGACCAAATTAATACAAGTTCATACATAAAGTTCATACATACAGTTCATACAACACTTATTCTCATAAAACAAACATACAAATAACTCTCTAGCTAAAGCATTTAAATGCAACAACAAATGCGATCAAGATCGCAACTAAGGTAACAATTGATCCAACAGCATAATGATACCAAGCCTCACTATCAATGGCATATTTTCTAATCTTTCTAATCTTCAAGCGCATTTTCTCCATCTTGATCTTGTGATCATCGACGACATCGGCAACATGCAACTCCAATTCCATCTTCTCCCCCTCAATTCTTTTCAATTTTTCTTTCAAATACTCGTTTTCTCTTTCAACTAAATTTAACCTCTCGACAATAGGGTCGGTTGGAATTTCCGGTTCACATACCTCCTAGATAAAAATATCTATGTCAACTTGATGGGCATAATTTGTCATAAACACGAAATGCAACAAATAGTTATAAAAGAGAATATACCACATCTGAAACATAACCCGGACGAGGGCCGACGGGGACGGATATCAAAACCATGGCACTATGTATAACAAACAACGTATGGGTAAGATAATTATACGAGTAACTATATATCCAAATCATGCAAACATGATTTTTTATATAAAAAAGATAAGAACAAGAGGCTCACCACAAGGTGGTGCCGGCGGTGGGACGGTGCGGGCGATCGTTGGTGGTTAGGACAGAGACAGGAAGGCACTAAGTAAACCACACCTACATATGCAAACTAAGAGTTATTTTGACCTCAAATTGCATATAAATCAAATACTACCACATATAATTCCTCCCAAAATAAAACCCACAAATCACTATACTTATAGAGCACGTCAAGAGCTAATCTAGCAATGAGAGATGAAAGGACAAAGTTGCTAACCTTTGTGATCACTTGGATGGATGGGGTGCCTTCAAATCTTCACAAATTTTGGCAAAAATGGAGTGTGAGCTCGAGAGGGAGAGGAAGAAAACAGAGGAGAGGGGAAAGGGGAAGAACAGAGCACTCGGGCTCGACGGAGGGGTTTATATAGGATGACCTTTAGTACCGGTTAGTTATACGAACCGGGACTAACGGTGCATCTCTAGTCCGGTTCGTATAACCAACCAATACTAAAGGTGTTGGAGGGGGCCCAGCCTGACACAAGCCTACCACCACCTCATTACCACAGGTTCGTGGCACGAACCGGTACTAAAGGTTCTCCATGAACCGGTACTAATGTTCGCCGCCCGCCTAGCCATTGGAACCGGCACTAATGGTCACATTAGTGTCGGTTCAGCTACAAACCGGGACTAATGTGCTTCACATTAAGCCCTTTTTCTACTAGTGAAACTTATCTGGGAGGTCTTTCCAAGAAGATGTTCCTCATGCTTGAAGGTACTTTTCTTTATCCGACTGGCTGCAGATATCTTTTCCATTATGTTACTGTTACTTCAACACCTTTTGTGTGTGCAGAATTCTGTCAGAACTTCGAGGAAGAAACTGGGCGGATCGAGACAGGTCTGGATCCTATCAATTCTCCCATCAAGGGCGAAGCTGCAATGAACGTGTTGCGACTGGAATCTCTCCTTGCCAGTGTCTTGGATTACATTGCTCGACTGAAGGTCGCGCTGTCCTGGATCGACAAGGAGTTATGGCCAGAGAATGTGCTTCTGAATGACCTCGAGTCACTGATGACTCGACTCAACAGCATCCCGGACCGAGTGCAGGCATGGAAGAAGTCAGCTGCCTGCTGCCGTGCTGACGTGGATTTGTCACTCGTCCGCGTGCATTACAAGGAAGTCAAAGAGGATAAGCTGGCGGCTCTTAAGGTTGCCAACACCAAGAAGCTTCAATTCCAATCCTACATGGAGACCTTCATCGACGCAGCTACTCGCATTGCAGATGGCATCAACCTGGACAGTTTCGTCGAGCCAGCAACTCCTCCCCCTGATGAGTGAAAACCTTGATAACTTAACTTTATTTTCCTCGGAATGCCGAGTGATTCTGTAATCGTTAAACTATTTCGGGCTTGACGCCCGAGTACTTCTTCTGGTGGTTCTGAACCTTCATGGATTTATCCAAACTTGGTTGCTTTATTTGGATGCAGTTGCTTTATCTGAATTGCCTTCGGACTTTTTGACTTAGGAAAATCTAGGATCACAGCTGAGTCTCTGAGTGATAGGGTTGCTCTCCACTCGGAGTAGACGTTGTACTTGTGGCGCAACTCAGAGGCACCAAGACATTGTACTTGTGGTGCAGCTCAGAGTGCAACCACATGTTGTACTTGTGGTGCAGCTCAGAGTGTGCGGCCAAACTTCCGAGAGAGAGGGTTGCTCTTCACTCGGAGTACATTTTGTATCTTAGGCGAGTACGGGATCGCAGCTAAGTCCCCGAGTGAGAGGGTTGCTCTTCACTCTGAGTGTTTTTGAAACTTAGGCGAGTGCGGGATCGCAGCTAAGCCTCCGAGTGAGAGGGTTGTCCTTCACTCGGAGTGTTTTTGTAACTTGGGCGAGTATGGGATCGCAGCTAAGCCCCCGAGTGAGAGGGCTGCTCTTCACTCGGAGTGTTATTGTAACTTAGGCAAGTACGGGATTGCGGCTAAGCCCCCGAGTGAGAGCGTTGCTCTTCACTCGGAGTGTTTTTGTAACTTAGGCGAGTACTGGGTTGCAGCTAAGCCCCTGAGTGAGAGGGTTGCTCTTCACTCGGAGTGTTTTTGAAACTTAGGCGAGTACGGGGTCGCGGCTAAGCCCCCGAGTGAGAAGGTTGCTCTTCACTCGAAGTGTTTTTGAAACATAGGCTAGTACGGGGTCGCAGCTAAGCCCCCGAGTGAGAGGGTTGCTCTTCACTCAGAGTGTTTTTGTAACTTAGGCGAGTGCGGGATCAGAGCTAAGCCCCCGAGTGAAAGGGTTTCTCTTCACTCGAAGTATGTTTTTGAAACTTAGGCGAATCGGGTTCGCGGCTCATACATCTCCAATGTATCTATAATTTTTTATTGTTCCATGCTGTTATATTATCATTCTTGGATGTTTTATAATCATTTTATAGTCATTTTATATCATTTTTTGGTACTAACTTATTGACATAGTGCCAAGTGCCAGTTGTTGTTTTTTGCATGTTTTTTACATCGCGGAAAATGAATATCAAACGGAGTCCAAATGCAGCAAAACTTTTTGGAGAATTTTTATGGACCAGAATACCCAGGATGGGCCAGAGCAGCACCTGGGGGTGCCCCAAGGGGGTCACAACCCACCAGGGTGTGCCTGGGCCCCCAGGCGCGCCCAGGTGGGTTGTGCCCACCCCGGTGGCCTCCCGCACCCCCTATTTGCCCTATAAATTCACAAATATTCCAAAACCCTTCGGCGGTAGCCCTAGATCAGAAGTTCCGCTGCTGCAAGCCTATGTAGCCACCGAAAACCAATCTAGACCCTATTCCGGCACTCCGCCGGAGGGGGAAATCATCACCGGTGGCCATCTTCATCATCCCGGCGGCCACCACGATGAGGAGGGAGTAGTCCACCCTTGGGGCTGAGGGTTTGTACCAGTAGCTATGTGTTTAATCTCTCTCTCTCTCTCATGATCTTGAGATGTCACGATCTTGATATATCATGGGCTTTGTTAATATAGATGGATCATATGATATTTCTCCCCTCTCTACTCTTGTTGTGATGAATTGAATCTTTACCCTTTGAAGTTTTGTCTTGTCGGATTGAATGTGCAGATTTGAGAACACATGATGTATGTCTTGCAGTATGAATACTTGAGGTGACAATGGGGTATAATATTGATTCACTTGATGTATGTTATGGCACTCAACTTGCGGATTCCCGAGGTGACATTGGGGTAATCTATGCATAGGGGTTGATGCACGTTTTTATTATCTTTTCTCCGATAGAAACTTTGGCGTCTCCTTGTAGTTCTTTGAGTGGATTGAATATTATGATCATGAAGTTGTTTGATGCATATCATAGAATTAACTCATGGATACTCGTGGTGACATTCGAGTATCTAGGTGACATTAGAGTTGGTTCATGTGTGTCATATGGTGTTATTTTAGTATGAACTCTTGATTAGATCGATCGTAAAGAATAGCTTGTGTTATTTTAGTACGAACTCTAGGATAAATTGATCGGAAAGAATAGCTTTGAGGTGGTTTCGTACCCTACAAACGATTTCTATCTTTTGTTCTCCGCTAATAGGAACTCAGGAGTGATTCTTTATTGCACTTTGAGGGATAATCATATGATCCAACTATGTTAGCATTGTTGAGAGATTGCACTAGTGAAAGTATGGACCCTAGGCCTTGTTTTCAAGCATTGCAATACCGTTTTTGCGCCCGTTTACTATTTGCTACCTTGCTGTTTTTAATTATTCAGATTATAAAAATATATTTCTACCATCATTATTACACTTTTATCACCATCTCTTCGCCGAACTAGTGCACCTATACAATTTGCCATTGTATTGGGTGTGTTGGGGACACAAGAGATTTCTTGTATTTGGTTGCAAGGTTGTTCGAGAGAGACCATCTTCGTCCTACACCTCCCACGGATTTATAAACCTTAGGTCATCCACTTGAGGGAAAATTGCTACTGTCCTACAAAACTCTGCGCTTGGAGGCCCAACACGAGTCTACAAGAACAAGTTTTTTAGTAGACATCAAGCTCTTTTCTGGCGCCGTTGCCGGGGAGGTGAGTGCTTGAAGGTATATCTTTAGATCTTGCAATCGAATCTTTTAGTTTCTTATTTTATCACTAGTTTTGTTTATAAAAGAAAACTACAAAAATAAAATGGAATTGAGGTTGCATCATATTATTAATCATCTTTATAATATATTTCTTGAAAATGATGGTTCAGAAAATTGTGCTCAATTGTTAGAAGAAGAAGTCAATAAAATGTTTGGCACAAAATATTTGAATGATGAGCATGATTGCAATGTTGTTAGTATGAATTCTTTGAATATCCAAAATGCTAATGATGATTGCACAAGTCATGACAAAAAATTTTCTTATGAGCATGTCAATTTTTGCGGAGTGAATTAGGAGTGCAAATGCACACCAAAAAGGGAAGATGGATTTTTTAAGAAGCATAAATATTTGGAAACGAAAATTTTGCAAGAGAGGCTAGATGATTGTGCTGAAAGATATTTTTTTCGCCATACTTGTGAACTTTGCAATGAACATGGTCATTTAAATCTCCAATGCAAATTGTTTCATGATCAAATCGTGTCCAAAAATTGTGATAACTTGATTACCCTTGAGCATCATAAAGAGCTTAGTCTTCTTTTGGGGTATGAAGAAATGAAACGTATAACCGAGGGTATTCCAAAATTTAATCTCAAGAGATTTCTTGATTTTGATCTAGAGGAAATTTATATGTTTTGTGCGGTAAATTGCATTGAGAATCCTTATATTGCCAGCTATCTAAAGACAAGAAAACAAATAGAATATGAAGAGAGTACTAATGAAAGGGGAAATATTTCCCAATACCCTCCTAGTGTTTATTGATGAATCAGGTAACGAGGAGGATCTTCCTATCTAATCAATCTCTTCAACAAGGAGCTTGAAAAAATAATTAAACCCACACATGATGTGGTGAAGAAGAAGAAAAGAAGAAAGAATAGAGGTAAAAAGGTATCTCTCCCAAATCATGTTGCTCCTATCACCGTTGTGCCTCATGAAAGTGAATCAAATATGTTGATGGAAGATGATGATATTGAGTATGATTTTGTGGTACCTACTACTTGTTGTAATGACTATGATTGGGAAGACAATGATGTCCCTTATGATCTTGAAAATCTTTTTAGCACTTGCTTGAAAGAATATGATAATAATGTTTGCTATACTATTGGTGCCATTCATGCTATTGATAAGAATGATTGTGATGATATGCAAAACCACAAGCTTGGGGATGCTATGTTTAATGAGTATGAAATGTTTGAAGATTTATTTGCTTGAAATAATGCTTGTCCTAAGCTTGGGGATGCTTTGTTTAATGAATATGATCCTTTGATTCCTTCTACTTTCGATAAGAAAATTTATTATGATGATAGCATGCCTCCTATTTATGATGATTACATTGATGAAATGGGTTTGGAAGAGTGTCAACTCTAGGTAGTAGTGATCCCACTATTTTGGAGGGTGTTGAATCTTATTACAATATTGATGAAAGTGGATTTGGAGAGGTCATGACTTTATTTAGTGATACATCCACTATTTTGGAAGAGATTTCAATTGACTATGACAATAAAGTTGCTATCTATGATGATTATTATGATGACATGTATGCCATAAAGAGTAATAAATCTTATATGCTTGTGAATCATGAAAAGAGTGCTATATGTGATACTTATATTGTTGAATCCATTCATGATGTTTCTGAAAATAATTATGAGAAAGGAACTTATGCTCTTACATATCTCAATAATATCAAGTTTCTTCTCTATGTGTTGATTGTTTTGAAGTTGTACTTGTTTTGCCTTCATATGCTAGTTGGTTCTTGTTTTCACGGGTTGCTTGCTCACAAAATCCCTATGCATAGGAAGTGGGTTATACTTAAATGTGCTTGACATGTGTTTCATGATGCTCTCTTCATGTTTCAATTCTTATCTTTTATGCGAGCATCATTGAAATCATCATGCCTAGCTAAAAGGCATTAAAGAAAAGCGCTTGTTGGGAGACAACCCAACACTTTCACCTACTGTTTTCATGTGTTCACATGATATTGCTATTGTAGTAATCATGTTTTATTGCTTTTTTTCAATAAAGTGCCAAGTAAAGCCTTTGGGATAGTGTGGATGATAGTTGACTTGAATCTGTGCAAAAACAGAAACTTTTGCGCTCATTCCAGGAATTTTCAAAATTCACTGGAACGTGCTTTTGATCTGAATTTTCTACATCTAATAAATATACAAATTCTCTACGTTGTCCAAATTTTTCACAATTTTTGGAGTAGCGTAAGTATGGTTGGAGTATAGATTACTACAGACTGTTATGTTTTTGATAGATTCTGTTTTCAATGCATAGTTTGCTTGTTTCCTAGTTTCTATGGCTTATATTGCTCAATATAAATTGTGGAAATGATATGCTACAGTAGGCATTGTTTGGAAAAAATTATGAATCTTGTCTTTGACAGTACCAAAGTGAAATGGTTTGCTATTTATCATACTAACCTATCTCACGAAGTTTCGTTAAGTTTTGTGTGATTGAAGTTTTCAAGTTTTGGGTGACATGTCGATATGAGGAGAATAAGGAATGACAAGACCCTAAGATTGGGGATTCCCAAGGCACCCCAATTTAATATTCAAGGAAGATCCAAGCAACTAAGCTTGGGGATGCCTCGGAAGGCATCCCCTCTTTCGTCTCCAACAATATCGGTAACCTTACTTGAGGCTATATTTTTTCATCACATGATATGAGTTTTGCTTGGAGTGTCATTTTATTTTGTTAGGATTTGCTTGCTGTTACTTAGATTAATTTTTTGCATCTTTTACTTCAATAAAAATGTCAAGGATAGCCTTTACCATGCTTATTTCGCAAGTACACATGTTGCTGTTTCAAAACAGAAAGCTTATCACTGTTGCAAAAATTCCCTAGAAAAGTCAGAATGTGATAAAATGTTGAAACATTTTGCATAATAAGATTTGATAAATTTTCTACAGTGTGGTAAATTTTCAGAATTTTTGGAGTTAGGGAAGTATGATGAATCTTGCATTCTTTACAGACTGTACTGTTTTGGCAGATTGCTGTTATGTTTGCATTGTTTGCATATGTTTGCTTGTTTAATTATTCTATTCAAGGATAGGAGTGTTAAATATGCAGAGGCATTTAGTATGCAATGTTGAATAATAATTTTAGTGATTTGCTACAGTAGATAATGATAAGGTTTTGCATTAGTTTATACTAACTTATCTCACGAGTTCTTGTTGAGTTTTGTGTGGATGAAGTTTTTGAGATTTAGGAAAACCGTGATATGAGAGGAATTAAGGAGACACAAAAGCTCAAGCTTGGGGATGCCCAAGACACCCCAAGTTAATATTCCAAGAAGTATCAAGCATCTAAGCTTGGGGATGCCCCGGTAGGCACCCCACCTTTCTTCTTCAACAATTATCGGTTAGTATCGGTTGAGAGTAAGTTTTTGCTTCTTCACATGATGTGTGCTATCCTTGGAATGTAATTTTATTTAGTTTTTCTTGCTGTTTTAATAAAATACTTAGAAGTGAAAGTTTTTAAATAAAATAGACCCCTTAAATAGTTGCTAGAGAGGCTAGGTAAGCGGCACTCACATCCCGCCAATGAAGCTCTTTTGTATGGAATTGCTCTAGTGCTTCACTTATATATTTTTGAGCACGGGGTGCTTTAGTATTTTTGAAGAAATTCTCTCTTTCTTCACTTAAATTAATTTGAGAGAAAGAAATATTATGCTCATGATCTTCACTTATATTTGTTTGAGCTTATCAAAAGCAACACATGGAAACTAGTCCCAAAGTGATAGATATCCAAGAAGGATATAATAAAAACTTTCATGAAGATCATTGGACAAAATAAACTTGATTCCTTGTAATAGTTTTGAGGTATGATGATGTGATATGTGAGTCATGTTGATGAGTAATTATGCTTTAGTAATAATATTGGTGTTAAGGTTTGTGATTCCCTATGCAAGCACGAAAGTCAATAGTCATGCAATGAAATTACATCCTACTTGTGGTGCATTATTCCGTGTTAATTATGCTTAATGCTCGCTTATGAGATTATTTTTTTATTAGTTGGTCGCTTCTCAATCTTTTGCTAGCCTTTATTTTGCACTAAGTATGATCACTACTTGTGCATCCCAAATCCTTTAAACCAGTTTTGCCTCATGAGTCCACTATACCTACCTATATGCGGTATTATTTTGCCGTTCTAAGCAAATTTGTATGTGCCATCTCTAATTTTCAAAATAAATTTCTCTTTTGTGTGCTCGTACCGCTCGCGAGGCGGTGAGGGGTGGCCAATATTTTCCATGCTAGATGTGTTATTCTCACGATGAGTGTTTATTCACTTGTCATTGCACGAGAGTAAGGCAAAGGTATTAGGGATGCCCAGTCCCGAAATGAAAAATGAATTTAATTTATGTTGTCAAATAATAAATTCCTTGGAAAGTGTTGGTATGGAGGGCAACCGTGGATTCGGCTAGCCATGGAAAGTGAAAGTATGGTGGAACAAGGAATAAACTTTATTTTCTGTTTGGGAACCGCCTATGATATATCTAGCATGGAAAGTGTCGGGAGCTCTAAGTCGTTTTCGTTGGTGGGAAAAGTATGCCTCTCAAAATGTTTTTATCTCTCAATTTTCGCTTTGAGCTCTGGCACCTCGACAAATCCCTACTTCCCTCTACGAAGGGCTTTTCTTTTACTTTATGTAATTTTTATTTTTAAATTGAGTCTCCATCTTCTCTTATAAAGCACCAACTAGGAGTCACTATGATTGTACTTGAGCATTGGGTGTAGCTAATGTGCGAGTGTGTTTCATGATTGGATCAATGATTGAGCATGATGGGCTAGGGATAACTTATTTTAGCGTTGATATTTTGAAAGACATGGTTCTTGTTGATATGCTTGAGTATTTAAGTCTCGTGTCAAAACTAGACTATTGCTTTGAACCATATAAAAGTCCAAATGTCCATGCTATAAAGAAAAGAATATGAGGTGACATGTTAGGCAGCATTCCACATCAAAAATTCTGTTTTTATCATTTACCAACTCGAGGACGAGCAGGAATTAAGCTTGGGGATATTGATACATCTCCAACGTATCTATATTTTTTATTGTTCCATGCTGTTATATTATCATTCTTGGATGTTTCATAATCATTTTATAGTCATTTTATATCATTTTTTGGTACTAACTTATTGACATAGTGCCAACTGCCCGTTGCTGTTTTTTGCATGTTTTTTACATCGCAGAAAATCAATATCAAACGGAGTCCAAATGCACTAAAACTTTTTGGAGAATTTTGATGGACCAGAACACAAAGGATGGGCCAGAGCAGCACCTGGGGGGTGCCTCGAGGGGGCACAACCCACTAGGGCGCGCCTGGGCCCCCAAGCGCGCCCAGGTGGGTTGTGCCCACCTCGGTGGCCTCCCGCACCCCCTCTTCGCCCTATAAATTCACAAATATTCCAAAACCCTTCGGGGGTAGCCCTAGATCAGAAGTTCCATCGCGGAAAGCCTCTGTAGCCACCGAAAACCAATCTAGACCCCGTTCCGGCACTCCGCCGGAGGGGGAAATCATCATCGGTGGCCATCTTCATCATCCCACCGGCCACCACCATGAGGAGGGAGTAGTCCACCCTCGGGGATGAGGGTTTGTACCAGTAGCTATGTGTTTAATCTCTCTCTCATGATCTTGAGATGTCACGATCTTGATATATCATGGGCTTTGTTAACATAGATGGATCATATGATGTTTCTCCCCTCTCTACTCTTGTTGTGATGAATTGAATCTTTACCCTTTGAAGTTTTGTCTTGTCGGATTGAATGTTCAGATTTGAAAACACATGATGAATATCTTGCGGTATGAATACTTGAGGTGACAATGGGGTATCATACTGATTCACTTGATGTATGTTATGGCACTCAACTTGCGGATTCCCGAGGTGACATTGGGGTAATCTATGCATAGGGGTTGATGCACGTTTTTATTATCTTTTCTCCGATAGAAACTTTTGGGTCTCCTTGTAGTTCTTTGAGTGGATTGAATACTATGATCATGAAGTTGTTTGATGCATATCGTAGAATTAACTCACGGATACTCGTGGTGACATTGGAGTATCTAGGTGACATTAGAGTTGGTTGATGTGTGTCATATGGTGTTATTTTAGTACGAACTCTTGATTAGATCGATTGGAAAGAATGCATTATTTTAGTACAAACTCTAGGATAGATTGATCGGAAAGAATAGCTTTGAGGTGGTTTCATACCCTACAAACAATTTCTATCTTTTGTTCTCCGCTAATAGGAACTCGGGAGTGACTCTTTATTGCACTTTGAGGGATAATCATATAATCCAACTATGTTAGCATTGTTGAGATATTGCACTAGTGAAAGTATGGACCCTAGGCCTTGTTTTCAAGCATTGCAATACCGTTTTTGTGCCTGTTTACTATTTGCTACCTTGCTGTTTTTTTTATTCGGATTATAAAAATATATTTCTACCATCAATATTACACTTTTATCACCATCTATTCGCCGAACTAGTGCACCTATACAATTTGCCATTGTATTGGGTGTGTTGGGGACACAAGAGATTTCTTGTATTTGGTTGCAGGGTTGTTCGAGAGAGACCATCTTCATCCTACACCTCCCACGGATTGATAAACCTTATGTCATCCACTTGAGGCAAAATTGCTACTGTCCTACAAAACTCTGCGCTTGGAGGCCCAACACGAGTCTACAAGAACAAGTTTTTTAGTAGACATCAGCGGCTAAGCCCCCGAGTGAGAGGGTTGCTCTTCACTCGGAGTGTTTTTGTAACTTAGGCGAGTACGGGATCGCAGCTAAGCCTCCGAGTGAGAGGGTTGCTCTTCACTCGGAGTGTCTTTGAAACTTAGGCGAGTACGGGGTCGCAGCTAAGCCCCCGAGTGAGAGGGTTGCTCTTCACTCAGAGTATGTTTTTGAAACTTAGCCGAATCGGGTTCGCGGCTAAGCCCCCGAGTGAGAGGGTTGCTCTTCACTCGGAGTGTTTTTGGAACTTAGGAGAATTGGGTTCGTGGATAAGCCACCCACTTGGGGATTTGAACACACATTCTTATGCGAAAACAATCATTAGGATACTACAAAAATCATGTGTTTGATAAGCAAACTGAAGGATTCTTATTACAACTTGCCGATCCGAATGTTTAGGTATAAATATGGCGGAGCAGATCCGCATTCGACGAGCGTGGCTCGTCTTCTTTCTTGGCTATGTTGTAAAGGTGATACGCCCCGTTGTGGAGTACCTTGGTGATGATGAAGGGTCCTTCCCAGGACAGAGCGAGCTTGTGAGGCTGTTTCTTGTGTACTCAAAGCACAAGGTCTCCTTCCTGAAATGCTCGGCCCCTGACATTTCGGGCATGGAATCGATGCAGGTCTTGTTGATAGATGGTCGACCGGATCAGAGCCATCTCTCGTTCCTCCTCAAGGAGATCAAGTGCGTACTGGCGTGCCTGTTCTGCTTCAGCCTCTGAGAGCTCCTGCTTGAGAAGATATGCAATATATGGCACCATCCAGTTGGGAGTGATCACTAAAACCTCCATGATCAAGTCGACTACAGCTAGGACTTCAATCTCAGTCGGATTGGTTGAACTTATCGGTTGTGGGGGCTCCTCTGTAAAGGGATCTTCTAGAACCGACGGGGTGTGGAGATGCTCCAAGAACACATTACTGGGAATGGGTTTCCGAGTGGAACCTATCTTTGCCAGATCATCAGCCGCTTGATTCTTGATTCAGGGTATTTGGTGGAGCTCCAACCCTTCAAACTTCTTCTCTAACTTTCTCCCAGCATTGTAGTAACCAGTCATGGCAGGGCTCCTGATGTCCCACTCCTTCATTACTTGATTGACCACTGTCGGTGTCAAAACTGGCGGATCTCGGGTAGGGGGTCCCGAACTGTGCGTCTAAGATTGATGGTAATAGGAGACGGGGGACACGATGTTTACCCAGGTTCGGGCCCTCTCTATGGAGGTAATACCCTACTTCCTGCTTGATTCATCTTGATGAATATGAGTATTACAGGAGTTGATCTACCACGAGATCGTAATGGCTAAAACCCTAGAAGTCTAGCCTATATGATTATGATTGCCTCTACGGACTAAGCCCTCCGGTTTATATAGACACCGGAGGGGACTAGGGTTGCACAGAGTCGGTTACAGAGAAAGGAATCTTCATATCTGAACGCCAAGCTTGCCTTCCATGCCAAGGAGAGTCCCATCCGGACACGGGTGAGAGTCTTCGGTCTTGTATCTTCACAGCCCAACAGTCCGGCCCATGTCAACCGGTTGGACGTCCGAGGACCCCTTAATCCAGGACTCCCTCAGTAGCCCCTGAACCAGGCTTCAATGACGAGGTGTCCGGCGCGCTGATTGTCTTCGGCATTGCAAGGCGGGTTCCTCCTCCGATTACTTCAAAGTACCTGACTCAAAGAGCTGTATCTGGCTTTTCATTTAATGTCGCGCCCATCGGCTTCCACGCCTTCACAATTCCAGCTTCCACGTGTCGAGTGAATATGAGAGGTCGGGGTATTTTTGCACATATCACCCAGACCATATAAGAAAGGCATCTATTTAAGGAGATTAAGATCTTCAGATCCATTCCACACCAAGCGGGAAATCCTTAGAGCTTTCTAGTAGAAACCATTCCAACATGGCTAGTGTTCTCAACTCTTCCTCCCGTCCCCACAGCCCCGAAAAAGGCGATTGGGAGAAATGTTCCGTATCCCACGGTCAGCTAGAGAAGCTCCAGACGCAGGGATTTCTCCCCCCCCCCCCCCCCCCGCGGATCTAGTCCCCGTTCGAGCAGGATTGACTTCCTTCAACGGTGGGGCTCAGGCGGAGAATTCCCCCAATCCATCCAGGGGGAACGAGTGTGCTTCGTTCCCTACTTGCTGAGAGGTGTTGGATTTCCAATCCACCCGTTCCTCCGAGGACTTCTGGAGTATTACGGCCTCCAACTGCACAATTTCACTCCTGCCTCCATCCTGCATATCGCGGGTTACGTTGCTCTTTCTGAGCTATTCCTGGGCTGTGAGGCCCATTTTGAATTATGGAGGAAACTATTCTGCCTCATCCCTCGTAACCAAGAGGGATCAATATTTGAAGTGGGCGGAGCCGAGGTATGGCGCATCGCGGGGACTGGATACCTGTTCGGCACGCCGAAGAAGGCATCAGAAGAGTGGCCTTCCGAATGGTTCTATATCGAGGACGTCGCCCTTCCCGACCCAATCTGTATGGGTCTTCCCGAATTTTTAAGCGTTCCATTGAAGAAACGCCACAACTGGCGCCCTCGGAGCCTCGAGGAGGAAGATGGCGTGGAAGTCCGTCAATTAATGAGCAAGATAAAGACGCTCGCCCAGTCCGGACTATCAATAGTCGAGGTAATGGCGACTTCCATAGTACGAGGGGTTCAGCCACTCCAATACAGAGGGCTTCCCATGTGGCACTATAATGGGGAAGATGACGCCTCTCGTTGCGGCCGGAAGGGTCCGGACACCCCCGCCGCTTTGGCCAAAATATTGGCCGAATTATACAAAGGGGATAAAGAGGAATTCATTCATATTAAGCGCCGAGATGGATTTTCCATGTACAATCCTCCTAGCTGGGTGAGTTCTAACCCACTACTTTACTCAATCTACTCCCTGAGTTGCTTTCAATAGACATTAATCCATCCATTTGTCACAGGAATGGCGGAAGATCACCAAAGAGCTCCACAGCCCCGCCCCACAGCCCGAGGACCACGACCGGGACCTTGACCCCGGATTCGAAGAGGATCCGGACATACTCGTGGAGCTCGAGGACGGGGTGTTCCACCAAGCGAGCTATGACGGCACGGAAGTGGCCATCACCGCTGACTATCCCGGTCTTCTCCCTGCCTTGCACCTAAGTAATCAGGAGACATCTCCTCTGAAAGAGCTTCCTCATTCTACCTCACCCACCGCACTGTCTTGTGCTCCAAAGGGGAGGCGTTCGGCGCGCCATCCCGCACCAGAGGCGACGCCAAAGAGAGCGGTGCCTGCACCGGGCAAGCCTTCGAAGAGGAAGGCAAGTGAAGACACGACGGAGCAGTCATGAAAGAGGTACGGCTTTGTAAATACGCCCTTTGGCAGTCACATCCAACTATGACATTATCTGTTTGTGTCTCATCAGGAAGAGCATTCACCGGACTGTGTCCGGGAGTCCTGCCGGTCACACTCCCAACAGCCAGGCTCTAGACCTTGCCGTAACGACGAGGGCTGATACGGGAGTGGCATCGGACTGTCCTTTGGTAGAGGATTCGGATGATGTATCCGTCACAAACTCGGAAGTGGAGAGCGCCATGAACCATCGGCGCCGGAGGGCCGCTCTTCGCGACCCCGGCTTTTCAAAAGAGGCATTCAATGCCTTCAGCTCGGCTGATGCATATATCCGAGCTGCTCGAGACGGGCTTGTCAGAGCCACAGACCAACATTTGAAAGATATGCGGGTGAGCTCACATTGTACAAACCTGATAATTATATACCAGTAGCCCCCGAGACTTGAAGCAGTTGATTCAACTGATTTAAGGATCATTGTATAACCAGGTGCTTACGCAGAAAAACAACCTGTTGTCCCAAGAGCTGGAAAAGTGTCGGACCCAGCTAGCTGCTGCGACCTCCGAACTGGAGAAATCCAAGAAGGCATCGCCTGGTAATGTTTCCCTCCATCGAGAAAAAATAGAATTATATACCAGGAATGCTAACCCAGTTGCATATCTCATGGCAGGATCGTCGGATCAACTAGAAGAGGCGCTAGAAGTCGCGCAAGCGAGTAGACAAGAAGCCAAAAGGCAACACGTCGCGGGCGAACGTATACTGACACGGGTCAGGAAGGAGAAGAACAAACTCCAGGATTCCAACACCCAGCTGGGCGAAGAACTAAAAGATGTGCGAGCCCAGCTGGCTGATTCCGTGAAGGAAAATAAGAGGCTGCGAGGCGGCACATTTAGTATGTCTTCAAACTTACCTCTGTGTAATTGGGCGAGGAAAGGAACTGACAGAGTTATGCCTCTAGGTATGCTGACTGGCCGTCCCGAAGAGGAGATGTCCGGATCTTCCGGTGATCTGCTGCAAGAGTTGTCGCAGATGCACGAGTGAGCTCGACAGGCAATGCGGAGCGTTGCCAATGCCTTATGGCCATCCACCTCCCCTCCAGGAAGTATGGAGGAGCTTGTACAGCTATTTAAGGGAGCGCGGCGGCATTTCCGATTATGGAAGATATCGGCCTGCCGAGAAGGTGCATGAGAGGCTTGGGCCATGGTGAAGACACGGTATACCAAGCTTGATCCGAATCATATGGCCCGGGTCGGACCTCTAGGGCCATATGGAAAAGAAATTCCCGTTAGTTTGGTATATGACCAAGTAGAAGTAGCCGCAAAATACTCTCAGCAGGATTGTAAGTTAGACAACCTGTTGGACAGCATAGAAGAGGAAATTTTTGAGTCCAGGTGACTATGTACTTTCCTTGACATGTTTGTCCCTGCCGTATTGTAAAACATTTGTCATGGCAGACCTTTTTGCTTCGACCTCTGGACCCGAAGGTGCGGAGTGTTTCCGAATACCTGAGCGGCAAAATAACCCGGGGTATGTATGGAAACTAGGCGTAGGGGTCATAGTTGCTTGAACAAACAAGTTGTATCCGGCTAGCTATGTTATATTACATTGTGATTGTAAGAAACATCTTCTAGATAGAATAGTTCCGTTAAGGGTTCCTTTCCCTGGGTGAGCATGCGTTAACGTGCATGCCCGAACTGTGATTGAAAAAGTCCCAGTATATGTAACATCTGGGGGTTCATAGTGTAATGAGTAAAAACATCTTTAGTCCGCCGACCGAATATTCCCTTAAGAACGCTAGCTTTCGGCTTCACCCAGTCTGAGGTACACATCCGGATGACCTGGCAGTAACAATCGCGGAGGTGCTCCCTTTATGCCCTAGCCGAACTAACGGGAACGTAGGGCATAAGCACAGGAGTCAGGCAACCCAGCTTGGCCAAAACTTAAGTCATATCGATGCATGCAATGGCGAAGCAAAGGTACATACGAGGAAGAGACACATATGTGGTGAGCTTGATGCTCGGAAAATAATAATAATAATAATAATAAGCTTCTGTACGAGAAGCCCCCAGGTATAATGGACGATCATATTTCAGAATGTGTACGTCATAGGTGCGCGGTTTAGCCACACGAAAGCTTTAAGGCTTAAAAAAAGAAGAACGAAAAGAGAGGAATAAATAATGGAAACAAAAGGGATAAGGAGACGAACAAAGAGTTTGGCGCTAGGCATAGAATCTTCGGAGTCTGGCCGCGTTCCATGGGTTCGGCTCTAGGCGATTGTTTGATGCATCATGCAGGCGGTACGCTCCTCTCGTGAGAACTTCGTCAATGATGAAGGGAACCTCCCACTTGGGCTTGAGTTTGTCCTTTTTCTTCTCCGGCAAGCGCAGAACGAGTTTGCCAACATTATAAGTCTTGGCCCGCACTTCTCTGCTTTGATATCTGTGAGCCTGCTGTTGATAAAATGCGGAACGGGCTTTTGCGACATCGCGCTCCTCGTCCAGGGCATCTAAGATGTCCTGCCGATCAAGCTCGGCCTCTCTCTCTTCATACATACGCACTCGAGGTGAGTCATGAATAATGTCGCAGGGTAACACAGCCTTTGCGCCATACACCATGAAGAAACACTACTAGGGAAAACCTTATACACAGAAATTTAGCAACAGTGCGGGTCAAAAAAGGGCGCTAGTGCTAGATAGCAGTAGCGATTGAGAAAAAACCGCGCTACAGATACAATCGTAGTAGTAGCGCGTGTTGCTGTAAAAGCGCTACTACTAATATTCCCATTGGTAGAACGATAGGCTACGCATAGCAGTAGCGAGCTTGGAGGAAGCGCGCTACCGCTAGGGCATAAGTAGTAGCGCGTTTCCTGCGAAGAGCGCTACTGCTAACGGAAATAAAATGAAATGAAAAACAAATAGAAAAGTAAATGAAAATGAAAGAAATAGAAAAAGGAGAAAGAAAAAATAAAATGTAAAGCAAAATAAATGAAAAAGCAAAAAACAGAGAAAGGCATAGCTGTAGCGTGTGTTCGTAAGAGGCGCTATAGCTAACGTAGCTGTAGCGCGTTTCCTAGACCCCCGCTATAGAAACAGAAAAGGAAATCAAAAAATGGGAGAAAATTACATAGCTATAGCAGTAGCGCGTTTTGTAAAAACCACTATAGCTACCTTAGCTACAGCGCGTTTTGCGAAACGCGCTACCGCTAATTTTGACTTAACCAAAAAACTGTTTCCCCCCGGCCACCACTTCTCCCCCAAATCCCTCGACCCACCCCGCCGCCGTCTCCCCGATTCGCCGTCGCCCCACTTCGCCGTCGTCTACTGCCGACGTCGACGCCCCCGGAGCCACCAGAGCCTTGCGCCGTCGACGCCACCGGATCCGCCCCCAACGCCACGGAGCCGCGCGGCCTCATCAACGCGACCGGAGCCGCCGTCAACGCCACCAGATCCTCCCTCGCCACAACTGCCTCCCTCGCCATCACCGGAGACACCCCTGCCTCCCTCGCCACCACCGGAGCCATCCTCTGTAAGCCCCCACCCCTCATCTCTCTCTCTCTCATGCATAGGTTAGCTAGTTTAATTAGGTAAATTATCTAGGTTAGGGCAAAATTTTAGTTAGGGCTTTGACAGAGAAGTAGTTAGGTTAACTACTTTAATTAGGTTAATTATCTAGGTTAGTGCAAAATTTTAGTTAGGGCTTTGACAGAGAACTAGTCAGGTTAACTAGTTTAATTAGGTTAATTATCTAGGTTATTTAGGCGAGTTTTATTTTAAAGATGATCCCTTCCTAGACTTTTATTGTTGATTATATCTTTTCATTGAAGTGGTCATGTTATATCTTTTCATTGAAGTGGTTCGATTGTGCCCAAGTGACTTTGTTGTTTCCAGGCTATGAAGCCGAGTGGCCTATGTTTTGCCGGAATGTTGATTCATTTCCGTTCTGGCAAATTTTAGATTCTCGATTTGTCCACTTTTTAGCAAAGGTCATGCCGAAATTTTCCGTGAATTTCGGCATGACTTGTGCTACAAACTAGGACATATCGAGTGCCCGGGATTTGCCGCACCGGGAAGGAGTCAACGTTCCTGCAAAACAATAGGCCTTTTTTATGTCATTATTCATTTTATTAGGTCTAGAATTAATTGACTAGATTTAATCGTAGGAAACATGGCTAGCAATGATGAAGGACAGGGTTCTGGTGATTGCGACGACGTCTACCGGGCGGCAGACGAATTTTTGAGCCTTGCCGACGATCAACCGATGTTGTTGCTCGGCCCACCGGTGGCATCGGGGACTGAGACCGACACGCAGACCGGTGCTGAGGCTGAGACCGGCGCTGAGACTCAGACCGGCATCGGGACCGGCGCTGAGACTGAGACCGGCGCTGCCTCGGGGAGCGGAGCTGGTGTAGAACCGAAAGCAAAGAGGCAACAGCTTCCTAACAAACTCAGGACTACTAGACTGGTGGTCACGGAGGTGGACGACGGCAATTTTGAGCCAAAAGCGCCCGAGGAAGCGCGCGCATGCTACTGCAATCAAATAGGCTGCATCGTACGGACAACCGCCACAATCAACGATGAGAAACTAAAGAAGATAGATAATATGAGGCCCTCCCTCCTAAAGAAGTTTCACCAGATATTCTTGTTCCCGGGCCGGAATGAAAAGGATTATGAAGATCCAGATAAGGACCCGGCAATGAAGAAGATAAACAAACACGCCATGACCAAGTTTAGCGACGCATTGGCCGCCTGGAAAACAAGGGTGAAAGCAAGGATCATCGACAAGAAGGAACCCTACTCCGAGATTGTAAAGGATAATCCGACAATCACGGAAGAGCAGTTTCAAATATTCAAGGCGGCTTGCGAGGCCGAAGCTGCCAAGAAAAGTCTAAGTACATGAAGGGGCTTCAAGAGAGGAACATTGGGAGCCACCACCTCGGAAGCCGTGGTTACGGCGGGAAGAGGTCCAAATGGGCCAAGGAGGACGCGGAAGCCGCGAGTCTGGGCATCCCAGACCCCTTGGCGGAGTTCACCGTCCCGCAGGAGCGTGACGTCCTCAGGGCCCGGCACCGTTGGGACCCAGTGAAGAAGGTTTACGAGACAAACGCGGTCACGACGTAGTTCATGAGACTGCTGGTAATTTTAGTTTTTGATCAATTCGACTGCACACGTTAGTCGTATTTGTAAACGATCCTTGTGCCTTTTGCAGAGAGAGTAGCACAGGATTGCGGCCAAAAGCGACTCGCCGTCTGAGGCATTGGCGAGGCCCAAGTGGGACACTCCATTCAATCGGGTGTTGAACATATTGAAATGACTCCCGGTGGAGACTCAACCGTCGTATGGACGCGTGCACGGTGTCAGAGACGGCGCCACGTGGAAGAAGTACTACCGTAAGACCACGGAGGAGAGAAAGGAAAGACGGAGGTTAACTGAAGAAAACATCGACAAGAAGGTTGAGATTGTGGTTGAGAAGAAATCATCTCAGACAGTCGCAACAGCGGTAGCTGCCGCAAAACAGGTGGTTGTAGATATGTCTACTTCCTTGGTTTCGGCCGTTTTCAATTGGACCAGCCAAAATCCAGAAGAAAAAAATGCAGAGGACTTTCCCCTTGCTGACTTCTTGGGGAGCAGCTCGACTAGCGTTGCACCCGCACCTGCTCCCGCATCGGCTCCCGCACCTGCTCCAGCACCGGACGTGCTCGGCGTTGCTTCGTCTTTGGCTGAGCTTGACGCCCTCACGGTATCTGTCACACCGGCCCCCTTCAATAAATGTATAATCTCCCGTTTTCATTGCCTTTTAGATGTCTCACGTCGCAGACTTTTCTTTGCAGGCCGGCAAAACCCCATGCACCATATTGTACACCATCGGTGACCAGAAGGTGGACGTGGGGAAGGCGACGATAATGCAGCCGAAGGAACCATTGTTCCACAGCCGGCCGATCCCGCCAAACGTCTTCAAGGTTTCCGTGGCCAGTGTCAAACCGGGCCACGAGAATTTGCCTCCTCTGATACTAGTGAGGGATGAAGATGAGACCCCGCGGCGGCTTGGTGATTGTTGCAATGGGTGGGTCCTGTTGTGGCCAAAGAGTCTGCTTCGTCTGGAGGCGGCCGGGAGCACACCCACGAGCAGGCAGCCTCAGCAAGGTATGAACATCAACACCCCACCTACCCAATTAGCGCCGGGTGTCGGGTTGGGTGATAGCGGATGGGGTAAGGAAGAGGCTCCATTAGTCGCTGATGACGTCGCCATGGATGAGGATGAGGATGACGATGGCACTCAACAGTATGTCTATACTGGCGCCTACTCAGGGTTTGAGCATCATGAGTTGGTGCCTGAATTGTCGTCTCTGGAGGCTGAACGTATTATGGATGACCTTCCAGTAGTAAAGAAGTCTAGGAAGAGGACGAGGAAAGGCCAAAAAGCTGATTCTATGATCTAGCCGCCTCAGCAGCCTCGGGTTCAAGACCGTACAGATATCCTCGGTGCGGATAAATGGAATATCCCCGGTCAACCAATCCTACCTGCAAGAGCGCTAGGGACCAGATTCGGCGATCTAAGGAGACTTCATGACGATGTGCTGCGGATAGAGAAAGGCCTCATCGCCTCGAAAGATCCAGGATACCCACTCTACGTGGTTAACGTTCCGCGGCAATTGTCGTACGTCGACTTATTCCCCGCGGATAAGTTCTTCCTTTGATTCGATTACATATTCGACATGTTTCACGTGAAGAAGCTGGATTTTACGTTTGTCCGCCTTTATGCCTTGCACATGAACTACATCATCGGGGTTGAGCAGATACCTCATATCTGTGCCGCTGACCCGTACTACATGCACGAGGGCTTCTTGGGAGTCTGCGCAAAGCACCGTGAATACGCGAGGGAATACATCGTCAGTTTCATGCTCGCCAATAAGGACAAGGAGGCGATTCACGTGCCTTATCATCCCCTATAAGTCATCCGCCCGGATATCCTTCCTTCGGTTTCAATCATTCATTTGCACGGTGGAGGCTAATTAATTTGAGGTGTACTTATTTTGCGCAGCGGCGGGCGCGCCGTCCTCATCATCCTCTACCCCCAATACTCCCACGCCCTTTACTTGGACTCGTCGAAGAACATTCACAAAAAGGATTACACCCACATCAAGGATGTTCTCGACAGTGCTATGTTTTACTACCAAGCACGGGGTGGAGAGGTCAAGGACAAGAAGAGAAGGGGCGGCAGGCTCGCCTTCGGCCATAAGACCGACTTCTGCTGCATCTAGCAACCGAGTGATTCTCTTAATGATGGATTCTATGTCCTACACCACATGCTGGAGTACAGACGGGATCACCAGAACCTTTGCATGTCACCTACATTTGGCGATGCCCATATTCTGCAATGGGCAAAGAACGTAGGAGATATCGAGGATCATCGACTTCGAGCTGAGTTCTATCACATCCAGCGCGAACTTGCCCAAATCATCATGAAGGAGGTCGTCGGAAAAACAGGGATGTTCTACGAAGAAGGACAAATGTCGCGGGAATACGTCCGAACACGCATAGCCGCTCAGCGTCTCGACCTGAAGCCTTTCACTAAGCTCGGGGACTATCTCCCTGACTTGGATGGATGGAACTACATGTTGGAGTGATTGTAGATATATGACAATGTGTCCGTTTAGTCCATACTTTCTGTATGACGAAACTTTGAGTTATGCACGACGAAACTTTATTTGTGATGTAATTAAACCGTCCTCCTTGACTAGCGACGATCACTCTAGTTAGGGCATTTTGGGTACGATCAACTTTGTTATTTATGCTTATGATATGTTGCTTCTATTTTTGCCAAGTCTGTCTCTTTCTGTTGCTCAACTATATATGTTGCATATCATCGACTCATGTGGCGATGCAGGTGCAAAGATCATCGATGGCGAAGAAGTGCTACGCCAGGAGTATATATATGACAAGTGGCCGGAGTGTCAGTCCCAGGTGTACCGGTTTCTGAGTGACAGGCAGTAGTTAGTTTAGGTTCATGCTAATGCGAGACAGGGATACGAACTCATGTACTGCATAGTTCCGCTCTCACTCAAAGTGATAGCCCTTCTCGCGTATATCATTGTTTAGATGGATGATGATGTAGTTACAAGTAATCGAGACATATATCGCTATTTTCAAGATGATGACGAGAGACCACTTTGTGTTGGATGATGATTATGATGATGACATGATTTGATGAGACTAGTTGTATGTATATGCTATGATTACATTTGTATGTGTATGATATGCTAAAGATTATTGTATAAAGCCTATTCAAATACAAAAAAATATGCAGAAAAAAACTAATAAAACTAGCAGTAGCGAGGGGAAACAAAGTTAGCAGTAGCGCTGCCTTACCAGTAGCGCTGCCAGCCAAAAAGAGCTGCAGCTATTAGCAGCAGCGCTCTTCACCAAAGCGCGCTGCAGCTATCCATGTATAGCAGTAGCGTGGGAGGACAGGCGCTACTGCTACACGTTAGCTGTAGCGCCTTATCAGTAGCGCGACGTCCCGCGCTACTGATAGGCAAAATACCCGCGCTACTGCTAAGGTTTTCCCTAGTACTGAAAGGTGTGTATCCGGTAGAGCGATTGGGCGTGGTCCGCAGCCCCCAGAGTATGGAGTCGAGCTCCTCGACCCAGTGCTTGTTTGACTCTTTCAAGGACCGCACTAGTCTGAGTTTAATGCCGCTCATAATAAGACCATTGGCTCGTTGGACTTGACCGTTTGTTTGCGGGTGGTAGACGGAGGCGTAATCGAGCTTAATGCCCAGATTAGCACACCAGGTTTTCACCTCACCGGCTGTGAAATTGGAGCCGTTATCGGTGATGATGTTGTGTGGAACACCATAACGGTGCACAACACCAGATATGAAGTCTATCACGGGCCCGGCTTCGGCTATTTTCACTGGTTTGGCCTCTATCCACTTAGTGAATTTATCCACCATGACTAGCAGATATTTTTTCTTATGGCTTCCTCCTTTAAGGGGTCCGACCATATCAAGCCCCTAGACCGCGATAGGCCAAGTGATGGGGATTTTTTGTAGAGCAGTGGGTGGCATATGGCTTTGGTTGGCAAAAGCTGGCATCCGACGCAACGTTGGACAAGGTCCTGTCCATCTGCTCGTGCCGTCGGCCAATAGAAACCTGTACGGAAGGCCTTGCTTACAAGGGCCCGAGCTGCGGCGTGGTGACCACCGAGGCCGGCATAATTTCAGCTAAGAGCTCCCGCCCCTCTTCCTCGGAGATACATCTTTGAAGTACTCCGGTAGCGCTTTTCTTGTAGAGTTCTCCGTCATGAACCTTGTAGGCTTTCGAGCGCCGGACAATGCGGCGAGCCTCATTCTGATCCTCAGGGAGTTCTCGCCTATCAAGATAGGCCAAGAAGGGTTTGGTCCATGGGGCAATGACTGCCATGATAAGATGGGCCGACGGTGTTATTTCGGTGGCTGAGCCCCCGATGATGTCGGTGTGTTCGGAATCTAGGGTTATAGTCGGATCCGGACTAGTGTTGCCACTCTCCCCCTGCCACACCACGGATGGCTTGAAGAGCCTTTCCAGAAAGATGTTAGGTGGGACGGGGTCGCGCTTGGCGCAGATGCGAGCAACGACATCCGCCGCTTGATTGCTTTCTCGAGCCACATGATGAAACTCGAGCCCCTCGAACCGAGACAACGTTTTGAGAACGACGTTACGGTAAGCCGCCATCTTCGGATCTTTGGCATCAAAATCTCCATTTATTTGAGATATTGCGAGGTTTGAATCCCCGTGCACTTCTAGGCGTTGGATGCCCATGGATATAGCCATCCTAAGGTCATGCAATAAGACCTCGTATTCGGCTGCATTGTTGGAGTCTGTGTATAATATCTGGAGTACATACTGAACTATATCTCCAGTGGGGGATGTTAGGACAACGCCCGCTCCTAAGCCCGCCAGCATTTTGGAGCCGTCGAAGTGCATGACCAGTTGGAATATGTGCTTTACTCTTTAGGGAGTTCAGCCTCTGTCCACTTGGCGATGAAGTCAGCCAGTACTTGGGATTTAATAGCCCGGCGCGGTCTATATGTTATGTCGAATGGGAGGAGCTCAATGGCCCACTTGGCGATCCAGCCCGTGGCATCACGGTTGTTTATTATGTCATTCAGTGGTACTTCGGAGGCCACCGTGATTGAGCACTCTTGAAAGTAGTGTCGTAGCTTCCGGGATGCCATGAAGACCGTGTATGCTATTTTTTGGTAATGAGGGTACCGGGATTTGCATGGTGTGAGGACAGTGGATACGTAGTATACCGGCTTCTGAAGCGGGAAATTGTGTCCGTCCTCCTCTCGTTCAACGACGAGCACCCCACTCACGACCTGGTGTGTTGCCGATATGTATAATAACAAGGGTTCGCCAGCATTCGGCGCAGCCAGGATTGGGTTGCTCGCTAAAAGAGCCTTTATTTCTTCTAGTCTGGCGGTTGCCGTGTCCATCCACTCGAAGTGATCGGTGCATCGGAGAAGGCGATAGAGTGGCAATGCTTTTTCTCCTAGTCTGGAGATAAAGCGGCTTAAAGCTACCACACATCTAGCTAGTTTTTGGACTTGTTTAAGGTCTGTTGGAATAGCCAACTATGACAATGCTCGGATTTTGGCTGGGTTTGCCTCAATTCCTCTATTGGAAATGATGAAGCCCATCAGTTTTCCAGCGGGAACGCCGAACACACTTATCCGGATTGAGCTTAATGTCATATGCACGGAGGTTGTCAAATGTGAGACGCAGATCGTCTATTAATGACTTGACGTGCCTAGTTTTGATGATGATGTCATCCACATATGCTTCAAGTGTCTTGCCGATCTGTTTCTCCGGGCATGTTTGAATCAAGCGTTGGTAGGTAGCGCCGGCATTTTTGAGTCCGAAGGGCATAGTGTTGAAGCAGAAAGGCCCGTATGGGGTAATGAATGTTGTTGCGGCTTGGTCAGACTCTTTCATTTTGATTTGATGGTATCCGGAGTATGCGTCGAGGAAACACAGTGAGCCATGTCCGGCCGTAGCATCGATAATCTGATCGATGCGAGGGAGGGGAAATGGATCCTTAGGGGAGGCCTTGTTGAGGTCTTTGAAGTCGACGCATAGGCACCAGGATTTATCCTTCTTTGGCACCATCACTAGGTTTGCTAGCCAGCCTGGGTGTTTTATTTCTCTGATGAATCCGGCTTCGATTAACTTGGCTAGCACCTCCCCCATGGCTTGTCGTTTGGGTTCGGAAAAGCGTCGCAGTGTTTGCTTGACCGGTTTATATCCCTTCAGTATGTTGAGGTTGTGTTTGGCTAACCTGCGTGGGATTCCCGACATATCTGAAGGGTGCCAGGCAAATATGTCCCAGTTCTCGCGCAGGAACTCTCATAGCACGGTGTCAACCGTTGGGTCTAGCTGTGCCCCGATGGATGCTGTCTTCTTGGGGTCCGTCGGGTGGACTTGAAATTTGACTATTTCATCTGTTGGTTTAAAGGAGGTGGATTTGGGTCGCTTGTCTAGGATTACGTCGTCCCTATCCACCGTGGAGCGCAGCGCAGTTAACTCTTCGGCCGCGAGGGCTTCAGACAATGCCTCGAGGGCCAGGGATGCGGTTTTGTTTTTGGCGCGGAGTGCTATGTCCGGATCACTGGCAAGAGTGATAATACCATTGGGCCCGGGCATCTTGAGCTTCATGTACCCGTAATGAGGTATAGCTTGGAAGCGCGTAAATGCATCTCGCCCCAATAGGGCGTGATATCCACTGTTGAAAGGGGCCACTTGGAAGGTTATCTCTTCGGACCGATAATTCTCTGGCGTGCTGAATACCACATCGAGTGTGATATTTCCCGCGCATCGAGCCTCCCGACTGGGAATGATTCCTCGGAAGATCGTGTTACTTTGCTCAGTGCGGCTCCTGTCTATTTCCATTTTGTTGAGAGTGTCCTCGTAAATGAGGTTTAGTCCGCTGCCGCCGTCCATGAGCACTTTGGTAAGCCAAAAGCCGTCCACGATTGGACTGAGGACCAAGGCGGCTTGTGCCCGGACTGTCTTGAATTTTGGTTCGTCACCGGCATTGAAAGTTATGGCCGTGTCGTCCCAGGGGTTTATCGCTATGACTTGGCAGACTTCAGCGAGGCTGCGGAGTGCCCTTTTGCGCCTATTGTTTGGGGCGAAAGTCTCGAAGACCGTCAATACTCTGGGGTCGTCGTCTTCCGGGGGGTGCTGCTCTGCGGTATTTTTGGTGAGGAGATCCTCGCCGCTCTTGGCCACTTGCCGGAGTATCCAACATGCTCTAAGGCTGTGGGTTGGTATGGTGTCCGGTGTTGTGTGTATTTTGCATGGCCTATCGAGCCATCCCTCCAGAACGGTTCCACGGCCCGTAGTGGGCTTAGATTTCTTTACTATTTGATCGGGCGCCCTATGAGGGTGCATCCTTTTTGCCCGGACGAGGGGTTGAGTGGAAACTGGTGGCTCCCAGGGGTTGAGTGGAAACTGATGATGAAGGGTCCTTCCCAGGACGGAGCGAGCTTGTGAGGCTGTTTCTGGTGCACTCAAAGCACAAGGTCTCCTTCCTGAAATGCTCGGCCCCTGACATTTCGGGCATGGAATCGATGCAGGTCTTGTTGATAGATGGTCAATCGGATCAGAGCCATCTCTCGTTCCTCCTCCAGGAGATCAACTGTGTCCTAGCATGCCTGTTCTGCTTCAGCCTCTGAGAGCTCCTGCCTGAGCAGATATGCAATATATGGCACCATCCAGTTGGGAGTGATCACTAAAACCTCCATGATCAAGTCGACTACAGCTAGGACTTCAATCTCAGTCGGATTGGTTGAACTTATCGGTTGTGGGGGCTCCTCTGTAAAGGGATCTTCTTGAACTTACGGGGTGTGGAGATGCTCCAAGAACACATTACTGGGAATGGGTTTCCGAGTGGAACCTATCTTTGCCAGATCATCAGCCGCTTGATTCTTGATTCGGGGTATTTGGTGGAGCTCCAACCCTTCAAACTTCTTCTCTAACTTTCTCACTGCATTGTAGTAACCAGTCATGGCAGGGCTCCTGATGTCCCACTCCTTCATTACTTGATTGACCACTGTTGGTGTCAAAACCGGCGGATCTCAGGTACGGGGTCCCGAACTGTGCGTCTAAGATTGATGGTAATAGGAGATGGGGGACACAATGTTTACCCAGGTTCGGGCCCTCTCTATGGACGTAATACCCTACTTCCTGCTTGATTGATCTTGATGAATATGAGTATTACAAGAGTTGATCTACCACGAGATCGTAATGGCTAAAACCCTATAAGTCTAGCCTATATGATTATGATTGCCTCTATGGACTAAGCCCTCCGGTTTATATCGACACCGGAGGGGACTAGGGTTGCACAGAGTCGGTTACAGAGAAAGGAATCTTCATATCCGAACGCCAAGCTTGCCTTCCATGCCAAGGAGAGTCCCATCCGGACACGGGTGAGAGTCTTCGGTCTTGTATCTTCACAGCCCAACAGTCCGGCCCATGTCAACAGGTCGGACGTCCGAGGACCCCTTAATCCAGGACTCCCTCAGTAGCCCCTGAACCAGGCTTCAATGACGAGGTGTCCGGCGCGCTGATTGTCTTCGGCATTGCAAGGCGGGTTCCTCCTCCGATTACTTCAAAGTACCTGACTCAAAGAGCTGTATCTGGCTTTTCATTTAATGTCGCGCCCATCGGCTTCCACGCCTTCACAATTCCAGCTTCCACGTGTCGAGCGAATATGAGAGGTCGGGGTATTTTTACACATATCACCCTGACCATATAAGAAAGGCATCTATTTAAGGAGATTGAGATCTTCAGATCCATTCCACACCAAGCGGGAAATCCCTAAAGCTTGCTAGTAGAAACCATTCCAACATGGCTAGTGTTCTCAGCTCTTCCTCCCATCCCCACGGCCCCAAAAAAGGCGATTGGAAGAAATGTTACGTATCCCACGGTCAGCTAGAGAAGCTGCAGACGCAGGGATTTCTTCCCCCCGCGAATCTAGTCCCCGTTCGAGCAGGATTGACTTCCTTCAACGGTGGGGCTCAGGCGGAGAATTTCCCCAATCCATCCAGGGGGGACGAGTGTGCTTCGTTCCCAACTTTCTGAGAGGTGTTGGATTTCCAATCCACCCGTTCCTCCGAGGACCTCTGGAGTATTAGGGCCACCAATTGCACAATTTCACTCCTGCCTCCATCCTGCATATCGCGGGTTACATTGCTCTTTGTGAGCTATTCCTGGGCTGTGAGGCCCATTTTGAATTATGGAGGAAACTATTCTGCCTCGTCCCTCGTAACCAAGAGGGATCAATATTTGAAGTGGGCGGAGCCGAGGTATGGCGCATCGCCGGGACTGGATACCTGTCCGGCACGCCGAAGAAGGCATCAGAAGAGTGGCCTTCCGAATGGTTCTATATCGAGGACGTCGCCCTTCCCGACCCAATCCGTATGGGTCTTCCCAAATTTTTAAGCGTTCCATTGAAGAAACGCCACAGCTAGCACCCTCGGAGCCTCGAGGAGGAAGATGGCGCGGAAGTCCGTCAATTAATGAGCAAGATAAAGACGCTCGCCCAGTCCGGACTATCAATAGTCGAGGTAATGGCGACTTCCATAGTACGAGGGGTTCAGCCACTCCAATACAGAGGGCTTCCCATGTGGCACTATAACGGGGAAGATGACGCCTCCCGTTGCGGCCGGAAGGGTCCGGACACCCCCGCCGCTTTGGCCAAAATATTGGCCGAATTATACAAAGGGGATAAAGAGGAATTCATTCGTATTAAGCGCCGAGATGGATTTTCCATGTACAATCCTCCTAGTTGGGTGAGTTCTAACCCCACTACTTTACTCAATCTACTCCCTCAGTTGCTTTCAATGGACATTAATCCATCCATTTGTAACAGGAATGGCGGAAGATCACCAAAGAGCTCCAGAGGCCCGCCCCTCAGCCCGAGGACCACGACCGGGAACTTGACCCCGGATTCGAAGAGGATCTGGACATATTCGTGGAGCTCGAGGACGGGGTGTTCTACCAAGCGAGCTATGATGGCACAGAAGTGGCCATCACCGCTGACTATCCCGGTCTTCTCCCTGCCTTGCACCTAAGTAATCAGGAGACATCTCCTCTGAAAGAGCTTCCTCATTCTACCTCACCCACCGCACTGTCTTGTGCTCCAAAGGGGAGGCGTTCGGCACGCCATCCCGCACCAGAGGCGACGCCAAAGAGAGCGGTGCCTGCACCGGGCAAGCCTTCAAAGAGGAAGGCAAGTGAAGACACGACGGAGCAGTCATGAAAGAGGTACGGCTTTGTAAATACGCCCTTTGGCAGTCACATCCTACTATGACATTATCTGTTTGTGTCTCATCAGGAAGAGCATTCACCGGACTGTGTCCGGGAGTCCTGCCGGTCACACTCCCAACAGCCAGGCTCTAGACCCTGCCGTAACGACGAGGGCTGATACGGGAGTGGCATCGGACTTTCCTTTGGTAGAGGATTCGGATGATGTATCCGTCACAAACTCGGAAGTGGAGAGCGCCATGAACCATCGGCGCCGGAGGGCCGCTCTTCGCGACCCCGGCTTTTCAAAAGAGGCATTCAATGCCTTCAGCTTGGCTGATGCATATATCCGAGCTGCTCGAGACGGGCTTGTCAGAGCCACAGACCAACATTTGAAAGATATGCGGGTGAGCTCACATTGTACAAACCTGATAATTATATACCAGTAGCCCCCGAGACTTGAAGCAGTTGATTAAACTAATTTAAGGATCATTGTATAACCAGGTGCTTACGCAGAAAAACAACCTATTGTCCCAAGAGCTGGAAAAGTGTCGGACCCAGCTAGCTGCTGCGACCTCCGAACTGGAGAAATCCAAGAAGGCATCGCCTGGTAATGTTTCCCTCCATCGAGAAAAAATAGAATTATATACCAGGAATGCTAACCCAGTTGCATATCTCATGGAAGGATCGTCGGATCAACTAGAAGAGGCGCTAGAAGTCGCGCAAGCGAGTAAACAAGAAGCCAAAAGGCAACGCGTTGCGGGCGAACGTATACTGACACGGGTCAGGAAGGAGAAGAACAAACTCCAGGATTCCAACACCCAGCTGGGCGAAGAACTGATCGATGTGCGAGCCCAGCTGGCTAATTCCGTGAAGGAAAATAAGAGGCTGCGAGGCGGCACATTTAGTATGTCTTCAAACTTACCTCTGTGTAATTGGGCGAGGAAAGGAACTGACAGAGTTATGCCTGTAGGTATGCTGACTGGCCGTCCCGAAGAGGAGATGTCCGGATCTTCCGGTGATCTGCTGCAAGAGTTGTCGCAGATGCACGAGTGAGCTCGGCAGGCAATGCGGAGCGTTGCCAAGGCCTTATGGCCATCCGCCTCCCCTCCAGGAAGTATGGAGGAGCTTGTACAGCTATTTAAGGGAGCGCGGCGGCGTTTCCGATTATGGAAGATATCGGCATGCCGAGAAGGTGCGTGAGAGGCCTGGGCCATGGTGAAGACACGGTATACCAAGCTTGATCTGAATCATATGGCCCGGGTCGGACCTCTAGGGCCAGATGGAAAAGAGATTCCCGTTAGTTTCTTATATGACCAAGTAGAAGTAGCCGCAAAATACTCTCAACGGGATAGTAAGTTAGACAACCTGTTGGACGGCATAGAAGGGGAAATTTTTGAGTCCAAGTGACTATGTACTTTCCTTGACATGTTTGTCCCTGCCAGATTGTACAACATTTGTCATGGAGACCTTTTCGCTTCGACCTCTGGACCCAAAGGTGCGGAGTGTTTCCGAATACCTGAGCAGCAAAATAACCCGGGGTATGCGTGGAAACCAGGCGTAGGGGTCATAGTTGCTTGAACAGACAAATTGTATCCGGCTAGCTATGTTATATTACATTGTGATTGTAAGAAACATCTTCCAGAGAGAATAGTTCCGTTAAGGGTTCCTTTCCCTAGGTGAGCATGCGTTAACGTGCATGCCCGAACTGTGATTGAAAAAATCCTTGTATATGTAACATCTGGGGGTTCATAGTCTAATGAGTAAAAACATCTTTAGTCCGCCGACCGAATATTCCCTTAAGAACGCTAGCTTTCGGCTTCACCCAGTCTGAGGTACACATCCGGATGACCCGGTAGTAACAATCGCAGAGGTGCTCCCTTTATGCCCTAGCCGAACTAACGAGAACGTAGGGCATAAGCACAGGAGCCAGGCAATCCAGCTTGGCCAAAACTTAAGTCATATCGATGCATGCAATGGCAAAGAAAAGGTACATACGAGGAAGAGACACATATGTGGTGAGCTTGATGCTCGGAAAATAATAATAATAATAATAAGCTTTTGTACGAGAAGCCCCCAGGTATAATGGACGATCATATTTGAGAATGTGTACATCATAGTTGCGCGGTTTAGCCGCACGAAAGCTTTAAGGCTTAAAAAAAGAAGAACGAAAAGAGAGGAATAAATAATGGAAACAAAAGGGATAAGGAGACGAACAAAGAGTTCGGCGCTAGGCATAGAATCTTCGGAGTCTGGCCGTGTTCCATGGGTTCAGCTCTAGGCGATTGTTTGATGCATCACGCAGGTGGTACGCTCCTCCCGTGAGAACTTCGTCAATGATGAAGGGACCCTTCCACTTGGGCTTGAGTTTGTCCTTTTTCTTCTCCGGCAAGCGCAGAACGATTTTGCCAACATTATAAGTCTTGGCCCGCACTTCTCTGCTTTGATATCGGCGAGCCTGCTGTTGATAAAATGCGGAACGGGCTTCTGGAACATCGCGCTCCTTGTCCAGGGCATCTAAGCTATCGTGCCGATCAAGCTTGGCCTCTCTCTCTTCATACATGTGCACTCGAGGTGAGTCATGAATAATGTCGCAGGGTAACATAGCCTCTGTGCCGTACACCATGAAGAAAGGTGTGTATCCGGTAGTGCGATCGGGCGTGGTCCGCAGCCCCCAGAGGACGGAGTCGAGCTCCTCGACCCAGTGCTTGTCTGATTCTTTCAAGGACCGCACTAGTCTGGGTTTAATGCCTCTCATAATAAGACCATTGGCTCGTTCGACTTGACCGTTTGTTTGCGGGTGGTTGACGGAGGCGTAATCGAGCTTAATGCCCAGATTAGCACACCAGGTTTTCACCTCATTGGCTGTGAAATTGGATCCGTTATCGGTGATGATGTTGTGTGGAACACCATAACGGTGCACAACACCGGATATGAAGTCTATCACGGGCCCGGCTTCGGCCGTTTTCACTGGTTTGGCCTCTATCCACTTAGTGAATTTATCCACCATGACCAGCAGATATTTTTTCTTATGGCTTCCTCCTTTAAGGGGTCCGACCATATCAAGCCCCTAGACCGCGAAAGGCCAAGTGATGGGGATTTTTTGTAGAGCGGTGGGTGGCATATGGCTTTGGTTGGCAAAAAGCTGGCATCCGACGCAACGTTGGACAAGGTCCTGCGCATCTGCTTGTGCCGTTGGCCAATAGAAACCTGTACGGAAGGCCTTCCTTACAAGGGCCCGAGCTGCAGCGTGGTGACCACCGAGGCCGGCATGAATTTCAACTAAGAGCTCCCGCCCCTCTTCCTCGGAGATACATCTTTGAAGTACTCCGGTAGCGCTTTTCTTGTAGAGTTCTCCGTCATGAACATTGTAGGCTTTCAAGCGCCGGACAATGCGGCGAGCCTCATTCTGATCCTCAGCGAGTTCTTGCCTATCAAGATAGGCCAAGAAGGGTTTGGTCCATGGGGCAATGACTGCCACGATAAGATGGGCCGACGGTGTTATTTCGGTGGCTGAGCCCCCGATGATGTCGGTGTGTTCGGAATCTGGGGTTATAGTCGGATCCGGACTGGTGTTGCCACTCTCCCCCTGCCACACCACGGATGGCTTGAAGAGCCTTTCCAGAAAGATGTTAGGTGGGACGGGGTTGCGCTTGGCGCCGATGCGAGCAAGGACATCCGCCGCTTGATTGCTTTATCGAGCCACATGATGAAACTCGAGCCCCTCGAACCGAGCCAACGTTTTGAGAACGGCGTTACGGTAAGCCACCATCTTCGGATCTTTGGCATCAAAATCTCCATTTATTTGAGATATTGCGAGGTTTGAATCCCCGTGCACTTCCAGGCGTTGGATGCCCATGGAGATAGCGATCCTAAGGCCGTGCAATAAGGCCTCGTATTCGGCTGCATTGTTGGAGTCTGTGTATAATATCTGGAGTGCATACTGAACTGTATCTCCAGTGGGGGATGTTAGGACAACGTCTGCTCCTAAGCCCGCCAGCATTTTGGAGCCGTCGAAGTGCATGACACAGTTGGAATATGTGTCGTACTCTTAAGGGAGTTCGGCATCTGTCCACTCGGCGACGAAGTCGGCCAGTACTTGGGATTTAATAGCCTGGCGCGGTCTGTATGTTATGTCGAATGGGAGGAGCTTAATGGCCCACTTGGCGATCCCGCCCGTGGCATCGCGGTTGTTTATTATGTCATTGCATGGTACTTCGGAGGCTACCGTGATTGAGGACTCTTGAAAGTAGTGTCGTAGCTTCCGGAATGCCATGAAGACCGCGTATGCTTTTTTTGGTAATGAGGGTACCGGGATTTGCATGGTGTGAGGACAGTGGATACGTAGTATACCGGCTTCTAAAGCGGGAATTTGTGTCCGTCCTCCTCTCGTTCGACGACGAGCACCGCACTCACGACCTGGTGTGTTGCCGATATGTATAATAACATGGGTTCGCCAGCGTTCGGCGCAGCAAGGATTGGATTGCTCGCTAAAAGAGCCTTTATTTCTTCCAGTCCGGCGGTTGCCGCGTCCGTCCACTCGAAGTGATCGGTGCGTCGGAGAAGGCGATAAAGTGGCAATGCTTTTTCTCCTAGTCTGGAGATAAAGCGGCTTAAAGCTACCACACATCCGGCTAGTTTTTGGACTTGTTTAAGGTCTGTTGGCATAGCCAACTGTGACAATGCTCGGATTTTGGCTGGGTTTGCCTCAATTCGTCTATTGGAAATGATGAAGCCCAGCAGTTTTCCATCGGGAACGCCGAAAACACACTTTTCCGGATTGAGCTTAATGTCATATGCACGGAGGTTGTCGAATGTGAGACGCAGATCGTCTATTAATGACTTGACGTGCCTAGTTTTGATGACGACGTCATTCACATATGCTTCGACTGTCTTGCCGATCTGTTTCTCCGGGCATGTTTGAATCATGCGTTGGTAGGTAGCGCCGGCGTTTTTGAGTCCGAAGGGCATAGTGTTGAAGCAGAAAGGCCCGTATGGGGTAATGAATGTTGTTGCGGCTTGGTCGGACTCTTTCATTTTGAGTTGATGGTATCCGGAGTATGCGTCGGGAAACACAGTGAGCCGTGTCCGGCCGTAGCATCGATAATCTGATCGATGTGAGGGAGGGGAAATGGATCCTTAGCGGAGGCCTTGTTGAGGTCTTTGAAGTCGACGCATAGTCGCCAGGATTTATCCTTCTTTGGCACCATCACCAGGTTTGCTAGCCAGTCTGGGTGTTTTATTTCTCTGATGAATCCGTCTTCGATTAACTTGGCTAGCTCCTCCCCCATGGCTTGTCGTTTGTGTTCGGGAAAGCGTCGCAGTGTTTGCTTGACCGGTTTATATCCCTTCAGTATGTTGAGGTTGTGTTTGGCTAACCTAAGTGGGATTCCCAGCATATCTGAAGGGTGCCAGGTGAATATGTCCCAGTTCTCGCACAGGAACTCTCGTAGCGCAGTGTCAACAGTTGGGTCCAGCTGTGCCCCGATGGATGCTGTCTTCTTGGGGTCCGTCGGGTGGACTTGAAATTTAACTATTTCATCTGCTGGTTTAAAGGAGGTGGATTTGGGTCGCTTGTCTAGGATTACGTCGTCCCTATCCACCGTGGAGCGCAGTGCAGTTAACTCTTCGGCCGCGAGGGCTTCAGACAATGCCTCGAGGGCCAGGGATGCGGTTTTGTTTTCGGCGCGGAGTGCTATGTCCGGATCACTGGCGAGAGTGATAATACCATTGGGCCCGGGCATCTTGAGCTTCATGTACCCGTAATGAGGTATAGCTTGGAAGCGCGTAAATGCATCTCGCCCCAATAGGGCGTGATATCCACTGTTGAAAGGGGCCACTTGGAAGGTTATCTCTTTGGACGATAATTCTCCGGCGTGCCGAATACCACGTCGAGTGTGATTTTTCTCGCGCATCGAGCCTCCCGACTGGGAATGATTCCTCGGAAGATCATGTTACTTTGCTCAGTGCGGCTCCTGTCTATTACAATTTTGTTGAGAGTGTCCTCGTAAATGAGGTTTAGTCCGCTGCCGTCGTCCATGAGCACTTTGGTAAGCCGAAAGCCGTCCATGATTGGACTGAGGACCAAGGCGGCTGGTGCCCGGACTGTCTTGAATTTTGGTTTGTCACCGGCATTGAAAGTTATGGCCGTGTCGTCCCAGGGGTTTATCGATGCGACTTGGCAGACTTCAGCGAGGCTGCGGAGTGCCCTTTTGTGCCTATTCACTACTAGGGAAAAGCCTAGCAGCAGCGCGGGTTTTAGGCCTATCAGTAGCGCGGGCTGGTGCGCTACTAGTACGGCGCTACAGCTAAAGCTTAGCATTAGCATGCCTCAACCCACGCTACTGCTAAATCGACTTAGTAGTAGAGATTTCCCAGAGGAGCGCTACTGGTAATTAGTAGTAGCGCCTCTCCCTGCCCGCGCTACTACTATTATTTCGTATTTTATTTCTTTTTTATTTCATGTTGTATTCATACACCTTTACACAAGTTTTCATACAACAGGAATTTAGAGATTGTTTTTACATCATAATGAGTTATTACATCACGGGGTGAAAGAACCGTGGACTAGTTTCAAGTGGATGTCCATCCACTTGAAACTAATCCGCGGTTCTTTCACCCAATGATATAATAAATATCATCATCATCATATCATTAACAACTTATCATCATAATACAACATTGTCATATAACACCTCCTCAAGATCATCGTTTTCATCAATGAGACATCACATAGCAAATTGGTCACTAGTCGTAATCACAAGTACTCCTCATCATCAACTCTAACACATTGTACCACATAATAAACATATTGTACCTCATAGGACCTACTACATTCTCTTAGGACCTACTATATTCTCTAAGGTAAAATAGCAAAAAACAAGATAGCCCCTGACTCTCCATTATGGAGAATGGAGATTATCCTGTCTCCAATTCTTGCCTTTCGCTTAATGTTACTTCCAAGAACCTCCTTGCGAATGTCCAAACATTTTTTCCATTCTTTGATTAGCATGTGTTCACCGGTTTTAGAAATCCGATATGCACAGGTGAGCTCCTTAGATTGACCTGGCTGTATGTTCAGAACTGCAAGGCGACCATTCTGATACATCAAATGAGGCACACAATCCATTGGGATTTTCTGTTGAAAAACATAGTAATAACTTCGTAGTTAGCAATGATGTACTAGTTTTAGAAGTATGCAAAAGATGCACGGATGTCGTAATAGTAAAAAATCTTACCAGGGTATCTCCATAGAAGTTACCGTGGTTCAACACGTGCACTAGTGGCACGTATTCACCATAATTTGGAGGAGTTCGATAATAGGTATTGTAATTCTCAAGATAAGTACAATAAGCGATCAGATGACTTTTCTCCTTATAAGTTAATTCGGAACCATTAGTGTAGTGGGTTTTGTCTACCATCTTACGCACATTCTTTGAAGAATCAAAATAAGCTGTCAATGGAAATAAGCTGTCAACTATTTTGAAATAAACAATATAAATTAGTTAATAACTATGTTTGAGAAACTCACATTGCCGGTAGAATCGGAAGCGTATCAACAAGGACCCAAATGTCCATATTGTCTTGCTCGATGTCAGGATCACCAAGATCCATGGTGACAATCATACCCTCATAAAAACCATACATTTTGCAAAGTGCTTCCCAATTTTGGCAACCAAAATGGGTTACGCTCTGAGAATTGTACAGATTTCCTTCAAACCCATATCATGATGGGTCCTTAGGTGTATTTTCTTTGTTCAAAATTTTCATGGTCTTCAAAACCCATCCTCTCCAAGACATAGCGTCTTGCATGGCATGGGATAAGCTAGTCGAATTGTAAAAGATGAAAATTAGACGTTGAAATAGTTGAAGTCATGCTTAATTACGAAAAAAACACTTGTCGTTGTTGCGTACCGTTTCAACATCGAAGGTCTCCTTGAGCTTAATGCTGAAGCGCCGATCTTCGTCCAGCTCAAGGAACCTGTCGCACATACCTCGATCGTCGTGGCACCAGCTGCACTCCCCCGGGAGACTGTCGTCGTCCGAGTACGACATTTCCTACATTCATAATTCAAAGATTAAACTTGTACAATTAAATATATGTACTACAAAATCTAAATTAGATCATTATTTTTCGAGAAAATCCAGGCCACTCGATATTTCCTACATATTCTAGCACAAGTCATGCCAGAATTCACGGAAAAATCCGGCATGACCTTCGCTAAAAAAGGACATATCAAGCGCCTGAAATTTGCCGGAACGGAAATTAATCAACACTCCGGCAAAACATAGGCCACTCGGAGGTGTAACCTGAACATGACGGCCACTTGGGCAACCACATATCCTATTTGAGCAACACAAGATATACATGGAGATTTGGTTGGTCTCACCTCGAGGTCGGAGGGGGTCGGTGGCGGGGATGATGGAGGGGCTCCTTGATTTCTGCAAAAGCAAAAACCCTATAAGTTATCACTAATACATCCCGAATAATTGTTTAACTAAAAAAATAACAACATATATGACATGTTCAACTAGTTCTATTAATTCAACTAGTTCTTACTAAATATAAACTTACTATAAATACAAAAACTAGTTCTTTCTAAAAATAAAGTAGTTCAACTAGTTATATTAATTATCTTACTAAAAATACATTAGTTCTATTAATTCAACTAGTTCAACTAGTTTATTAATTTACTTACTAAACTAGTTCAACTAAAACTAAACTAGTTCAAGTAGTTTATTAATTTACTTACTAATTATTTTAAACACTTACTAAAAACAGTAAAAATAAACTACATTATACAATAGTTAACTAGTACCATCACTACTACTAATTAACATCTACTACTACTAAAAATCATTATCTATGAACCCTAAATTAACATCTACTACTACTAAAAAACATCTAGTACTAACTAAGCAGAGAGAAAGGGGTGGGGGAGGGGTGGGGCTTACAGAGAGGGGAGAGACGGTGGCGGGGAGGTGCTCGGCGACGGAGAGTAGGGGCGGCGAGGGCGGGCTCGGGATCGGGAGGCGGCGCGGGGTTGGGGGAGGCGGCGACGACGGTGAGGTCGAGAGCGGCGGTGAGGTCGAGAGCGGAGGGGGTGGGGGAGGCGGCGGCGACGGTGAGGTCGAGAGCGGCGGCGGGCGGCGGCGGTGAGGTTGAGGGTGGCCTCGGGCGACGGCGGTGAGGGCAGGCTCGGGCGGCGGCGACAGAGGAGTAGGGGGACATGGGGGGAAGGAGGACTTAGCAAAATTTTGAGCGGGCGGGCGGTTAAGACGAACTAGCAGTAGCGCACTTTAGGAAACGCGCTATAGCTAAATTAGCTATAGTGCGTTTTACAGAAAAACGCTACTGCTAAGTCTAAGCATGCATCAAAAATATACATTGGTCATCATTGATCTTTTTGTGTAGAATCTAAATAGTCAACATGAATCCTCACAGTACCTATATAGGCACTGGTGAAGATTCATATTGCAGCCACAAATCCTACACATATAGTTCAATGAAGACCAAGTGCTCGAGGTAGTTTGAGAAGTAACATATTTAAGGTGGTAAACACCTTGTTCGCTTAGCAGTATGGGACTAAACTTAATTAAGTGCAACACTTATCAGCAGCGAGTTTTGCAGAAAAACGCTGCTACTAAGTACTTTAGCAGCAGCACATCCAGGGAAGGGCGCTACTACTATATCTAGCCTGGAGGCAAATCCGTGGCAATTATAGTAGTAGCGCTTGTTTCACCTAGAGCGCTACTGCTACATAGTTATTAGTAGCGCGGTTTCGTTAAGCTCGCTACTGCTAGTTAGCAGTAGCGCCTGTTTTTAAACCGCGCTGCTGCTAAGATTCTGTGTATAAGGTTTTCCCTAGTAGTGAAAGTCTCGAAGACCGTCAATACTCTGGGGTCGTCGTCTTCCGGGGGGTGCTGCTCTGTGGTATTTTTGGTGAGGAGATCCTCGCCGCTCTTGGCCACTTGTCGGAGTATCCAACATGCTCTAAGGCTGTGGGTTGGTACGGTGTCCGGTGTTGTGTGTATTTTGCATGGCCTATCGAGCCATCCCTCCAGAACGGATCCACGCCCCGTAGTGCGCTTAGATTTCTTTACTATTTGATCGGGCGCCCTATGAGGGTGCATCCTTTTTGCCCGGACGAGGGGTTGAGTGGAAACTGGTGGCTCCCAGGGAGCTGCCTGAGTTTTCCATGCGCTTTCCATTGCATAGTACTTCTGCACTATGGTTGCCAAGTCAGCGAAGTGTAATACGCGACGGCGATTAGTGGCATTGAGGATTCCCTCATCCGTGCAATTGTTGCAGAATAGTGATATCACGTCTTCGTCGCGACAATCTTTAATCTTGTTTTTGACAAGGAGGAATCTGGCCCAGAAGTGATGGACCATTTCCTGAGACTGCTGCCGTGTGTACATGAGATCGTGTGTATCTGGGTGGGTGGGTGGATTTAAGTCTGAACCCTGACCCGATTTATAATCCGGAGTTTGAGAGACTTCCGAACTTAATAGTTTGAGCTCCGGGATATCAACTGATTTTTCAGGCCCATCGTCTGATTCTAGGTTCGGAGGGCAGGGCGTGTTGTTCCGCGAATGGGTATCCGGCTCCTCAGGCCCGGAAATTAAGACATAGTTCGTCCTCAATATAGAGGGAGAGTTGTTGTTTCGCTCCTCGATTGCCGCTACCTGATGGGTGATCGGTGGAGATTTGATTTCTCTCTGATCGGGTTTAAGCCCAATCCGATCGTAGTCTGTAGCGACCCCCAGGGCGGCGATGCAATCAAGGAGTTCGTTTGAAGACGACAACTCCACTGGATCCATCCGTTTGGAGTGTTCAGAGTCAACACGGAGGCGATTTTCGATGACTCGAGAAGTCTTCGTCGGCTCAACGGCCGAGCGGGCGGTCATGACAAATCCGCCCAGCCGGAGGGTTTGACCTGGGGCCAGGGCTCCTCCGGAGGTGATACTGTCCTTGACAACAAGGCGAGCCATCAATCCTATCTTCAACGTTACAGCGGAACTCTCAATGAAGGCACCAATGTCGGTGTCAAAATCGGCAGATCTCGGGTAGGGGGTCCCGAACTGTGCGTCTAAGATTGATGGTAACAGGAGACGGGGGACACGATGTTTACCCAGGTTTGAGCCCTCTCTATGGAGGTAATACCCTACTTCCTGCTTGATTGATCTTGATGAATATGAGTATTACAAGAGTTGATCTACCACGAGATCGTAATGGCTAAAACCCTAGAAGTCTAGCCTATATGATTATGATTGCCTCTACGGACTAAGCCCTCCGGTTTATATCGACACCGGAGGGGACTAGGGTTGCACAGAGTCGGTTACAGAGAAAGGAATCTTCATATCCGAACGCCAAGCTTGCCTTCCATGCCAAGGAGAGTCCCATCCGGACACGGGTGAGAGTCTTCGGTCTTGTATGTTCACAGCCCAACAGTCCGGCCCATGTCAACCGGTTGGACGTCCGAGGACCCCTTAATCCAAAGACTCCCTCAACCACCAAATTTGAGTCACCGTAAACTATCAGGCGACGGACGCCGAGTGAGATGGCCATACGCAACCCATATAGAAGTGCCTCATACTCAGCTTCGTTATTTGAGGAGTCGAAGTGAATCTGAAGGACATAACTGAGCTTGTCACCTCTTGGGGATACCAGGACCACTCCAGCACCAGAACCGTTCAACATCTTGGACCCATCAAAGAACATAGTCCAATGTTCCGAGTGAACCTTAGTCGGTTGCTGCTGTTCAATCCACTCGGCGAGGAAATCTGCTATTGCCTGAGACTTGATTGCTTTCTTTGCTTCGAACTTGATATCTAAAGGAGGAAGTTCAATCGCCCACTTGGCCACTCGACCAGTTGCATCTCGATTGTTCAGAATTTCTGATAATGGAGCGTCGCTGACGACTGAAACCGAGTGGTCTGTGAAGTAATGTGCAACTTTCTTCGTGGTCAAGTAAATCCCGTAGACAAGCTTCTGGTAATGCGGATACCTTTGCTTGGACGGAGTCAAGACATCAGAAATATAGTATACAGGGCATTGAACTTTGTAGGCTTTGCCTTCTTCTTCCCGCTCGTCTGTGAGCACTGTGCTGACAACTTGTCCAGTGGCTGCGATATATAACAATAGAGGCTCTTTGCTGACTGGGGCAGCAAGCACCAGCTGGGTGGAAAGCAATGCTTTGAGCTCTACAAACGCTGCTTCGGCTTCGGGAGTCCACTCGAACTTGTCAGACTTCTTCATCAGTCGGTAAACAGGCAATGCCTTTTCACCGAGACGGGAGATGAATCGACTCAATGCAGCCAAACAACCAGTAAGCTTCTGAACATCATGCATACACACAGGGCGTTTCATTCGGAGAATTGCTCCAATCTTTTTTGGGTTTGCATCGGTCCCTCATTTGGAAACGAGAAAACCGAGTAATTTTCCGCCTGGGACTCCGAATGTGCACTTCGACGGATTGAGCTTGATATCATATCTTCTTAAGTTGGCAAATGTTTCGGCGAGGTCAGTCAGCAGGTCGGAACCTTTACGTGACTTGACCACGATATCATCCATGTATGCTTCCACGTTCCGACTGATTTGAGTGAGCAGGCACTTCTGAATCATGCGCATGAACGTGGCACCAGCATTCTTGAGGCCGAATGGCATGGTAACATAACAAAAGCACCCGAATGGGGTGATGAAGGCTGTTTTTATCTCATCGGGTCCATACAGTTGGATCTGATGGTACCCGGAATACGCATCCAAAAAGGATAAATGCTCACTCCTTGCAGTTGAGTCAACAATCTGGTCGATGCGGGGGAGAGGGAAGTGATCTTTCGGGCACGCCCGATTGATGTGCTTGAAATTGATACACATATGAAGAGATCATCTTTCTTGGGGACCATGACAACGTTGGCGAGCCACTCGGAGTGGTATATCTCGCGGATGAACTCAGCTGCCAGAAGCCGAGCTACCTCTTCGCCAATTGCCTTCCTCTTCTCCACGGCGGACCGACGTAGATGTTCCTTGACAGGTTTTGCTTTTGGGTCGACACGCAACCGGTGCTCAGCCAGTCCCCTGGGTACACCCGGCATGTCAGATGATTTCCATGCGAAGATGTCCCAGTTCTCACGGAGGAACTGTATGAGCGCTTCTTCCTATTTGTTGTCGAGTGTTGTTGAGATGTGGGTCGTAGGAGCATTGGGATCAGTCGGGTGAATGTGTACAGGCTTTGTTTCTCCGGCCAACTGAAACGCAGACTCTGAAGCAGGCTTCTTAGCTCGCAACAAATCACTCGCATCTGCATTCTTCTGATATTCTTTCATCTCTACTGTTGCCATCTGTTCGTCGGCAATCTTTGAGCCCTTCTGGAGGCACTCTTCCACTCTTTGCCGATTCCCTGTGATTGTGATCATGCCTCTAGGCCCAGGCATCTTCAACTTGAGGTATACGTAACACGGTCGAGCCATGAAACGAGAATATGCGGGTCTGCCCAGAATAGCGTGGTAGGCACTGTGAAAATCCACCACCTCAAATGTCAACTTTTCCTTGCGGTAATTCTTTGAATCACCGAAAACCACATCAGGAGTGATCTAATCGAGTGAACCTGCTTTCTTTCCTGAGATGACTCCATGGAATCTGATATTGCTCTCACTGAGCTTGGACATCGGAATGCCGATCCCTCGGAGGGTCTCAGCGTACAAAATGTTCAATCCACTGCCACCATCCATGAGAACCTTGGTCAGTCGGGTGGCCCCAACGACTGGGTCGACCACCAGCGCTTGCTGCCCGGGGGTAGCAACGTGCACTGGGTGGTCGGACTGGTCGAATGTAATGGGAGTTTTTGACCACTTCAAATACGTCGTAGTTGCCGGAGCAACCATGTTCACTTCTCTGTTAATAACCTTCAGTCGACTTTTGCTCTCTAAGTCAGCAAAAATCACCAAAGTAGCATTCACATTAGGGTAACCATCATCCTCCTCTTTGTCCTCTTCCTTATCAGATTCTTTCTCCTTTTCACTGGGATGACCCTCTCGGAAACTCTGAATCGGGAGTCGACATTGTCGAGTGGTATGCTTGGGCAGAATCAAGTTACCCTCTTCATCTTTTTTAGTGTGTATGTGACATGGTAAATCAAGAACGTTGTTTCCCGACTGATCTTTCACTTTTTTAGGGGTCCACAGCCCTTTAGGCTTTCCCTTGAGCTTCCCTTGATTCAAAACTGCAGCCTCAAAAAAAACCGCAGCCTCAGCAGGACCTGCAGGTTCAGCCTTGCACTTTTGCTTCCGACTGCAATTTCCACCTATCCTGGGCGACTGGTTTGCTCTTGCCACTGTAGAGTCGGTCTTCTTCTTCACCATTAGCATACCGAGTGGCTATTTCCATCATTCGGCCCAGAGACATATCTCCAGTCCGACCGAATTTCAGGTTGAGTTCTTTGTATTGAACGCCCTCTTTGAAGGCGCACACTGCCTGGTGTTCTGACACATTTTCTATAGTATGATGAAGGGTAGTCCATCTCTGAATAAAGTCTCTCAAAGTCTCATTCTGCTTCTGAATGCAGTGTTGCAACTCAGCCAGCCCAGTAGGTCGCTTGCAGGTGCCCTCGAATGTTTTGACAAACACTCGAGCTAACTCTTCCCAACAGAAAATACTTCCAGGGGCCAAATGATTCAGCCAAGCTCTTGTTGAACCTTCAAGCATCAGGGGGAGGTGCTTCATGGCTACGTCATCGTTGCCCCCACCAATCTAAACTGCCATTCGGTAGTCTTCTAGCCACGTATCGGGCTTCGACTAACCGGTGAACTTACTCACGCCCATCGCCAACCTAAAGTTGGGAGGAATCTCAGCAGCTCGGATGGCTCTACTGAAACATTCGGGCCCAAAAACATGTACTCTGCTTCCACTCGGATGGTTTCCGTCGTGTCCATCTCTGTGTGCCCAGCCTCTGTCGACCAAACCTTGTACAAGGAGTGACCTCGCATCGAACCCATGCTCTCTTGGGTCGATCGGAGCTCTCCGCTCGTCACCATACGGGCGCCTATCATCATACCGCCGGGGCACGTACGATCCGCCCCTCGGAGGGGGCATAGGCACTCGACGGTGGTCACCATGGGGATATTGACGATCATACTGCCCGTGGCCTCGATCCAGGTACTGATCCTGGCGGTGACCACAGTCTTCACGCCGTGGAGGCGATCTCGGACTATGAGCTGACTGAACTGTGTCTGCAACCACAGATCGGCTATGGATTCTGTTGCGCAACTGAGAAACAACCGAGTTTTGCTCACCCGTTGCTCGGAGCAGCGCACGGATCTGCATCAAACCTCTGCCAGCTTCTGAATGAGACGGCTGAATTGACTCTGCTATGCATGCTGCAGCTGCAAGATTTTGGACCGGAGTGCGATATACCTGTGGTTCAGGCGGAAACAGTTGTCATGGCCGTCGACTGGATTCAGGGATCTACCGATGAGCACGTTCGTCGAGCGAATGTTGGAGATTTTCCAGACGCGCACGTTCAGCCAAGGTGGCTAGGCGCGCAGCCTCCAGGGCCCGAGCCTCGGAGGACTCCCCTATGATGGGGGTATGGAGCGCCTCCACGTTGCGACGATGCAGCTCTTCCCCCTGCTCTGAAGTGAGGGCTTGGGGATGATATTCGTCGTGAACATGTGACGTGCCGCCGCCATCATCGCCGCCGCCACCGCGACGGAACCCAGGCGGGCTGCGAGGTGAGTCGACCGTGAGGACTTCCGCTGCAGGGTCGCTGCTTCCGCACTCGGAAAGGGTGTCTGCGGAACCAGTCGACAGGTTGAATGGTCCGTAGAGAGATTCGTCGGGCTCAATAGCCGCAACTTGAGGGGTGGTCGACTGGCGAGCCACCGCATGCTTCACCCGCCGCCGGAGCCGCGAACGACCAGATCGCTTGCGACGGTGAATAGCGGGGAGCGTGGACACCGCGAGAGCCGACCAATACTGGGTCGACGGCTACCGCAGAAAGACGCCGCGAGTGCACGCGCAGAAGTGCATCACCCGGCGGACGAGAAGTGTCTCGATGTCGAGGGGGGCTTCTTGGAGCCAAGCAGAGTCGTCTGTGATGAAGATGGGCGCGCCGAGGCGGACCTCGTGGCCCAGGGCCAAACCACCGCCGGAAACCATGTTGATGGGGATCGGAAAAATTGCGACCTCACCGGAAGTCGCTAAGACGCCTGCCCCACGGTGGGCGCCAACTGTTGTGGGAGTAAGTCTGACAGTAAGAATAGGGGGAACGTAGGAGGAGGCAAGGCCCTAGCTACGGCGAGGTTGTACACGCGAGTTTACGAGTTCAGGCTCCTCTCGGAGGAGGTAACAGCCCTACGTCTTGGTGCCCGGAGGCTTGTCGACTGGAATATGCATGTGAGTTATAGGGGGTGCGAACCCTTGTGCCAGAGGAGGGGTGGCTTATATAGAGTGCGTCAGGTCCCTCGCGGCCCTCAGTTACACAGGGTTCAATGTAAGTTAAGGCAGGGGCATTACCAGTAATGCCCTCTATAAATGACTATTAATGACCTTTAAGACTACGGGGTGAACACCTGACTGTTGCCATCCTGGAGTGGCTTTAGATCTTCTGTACTCCGAGTGATTCTTCGTATGGTCAAATGACTCTTTCCTGGTCGAGTGGAATTGGGGTATCCGAGTGGAATAGATGGTCGAGTGGACTGCACTCCAAGGTGATTTCAGTCGGTATATTCTGTTGTACTTCAAATGTCTTTGACTCTAGGGTAGTGTCCTTGGGTAGAGCGTTTAGGTCAGGCCTATGACCCTACCCTAGGTACATGTCATCGTCACCGGCCGTAGTCAAACTCGAGTCAACTAAAGTTGGAGAAACAGACACCCGCCAGCCACCTGTGTGCAAAGCACGTCGGTAGAACCGGTCTCATGAACGTGGTCATGTAATGTTGGTCCGGGCCGCTTCATCCAACAATACCGCCGAATCAAAGTAAGACGTTGGTGGTAAGCAGTATGACTATTATCGCCCACAACTCTTTGTGTTCTACTCGTGCATATCATCTACGCATAGACCTGGCTCGGATGCCACTGTTGGGGAACGTAGCATGCAATTTCAAAAAAAATCCTACAATCACGCAAGATCTATCTAGGAGATTCATAGCAACGAGATGGGGAGAGTGTGTCTACGTACCCTCGTAGACCGAAAGAGGAAGTGTTATGTTAACGCGGTTGATGTAGTCGAACGTCTTCACGATCCAACCGATCTTAGTACCGAACGTACGGCACCTCCGTGTTCAGCACACGTACAGCTCGATGACGTCCCTCGAACTCTTGATCCAGCAGAGGGTCGAGGGAGAGTTCCGTCAGCACGACGGTGTGGTGACAGTGATGGTGATGTGATCCTCGCAGGGCTTCGCCTAAGCAAAACGACGCTATGACCGGAGGCGTAAACTGTGGAGGGGGCACCGCACACGGCTAAGAGAATAACTGTTGTGCCTTTGGGGTGTCCCCCGCCCCCGTATATAAAGGAGGGGAGGAGGAGGCAGCCGCCCTAGAGGGGATGCGCCAAGGGGGGAGTCCTACTAGCTAGGAATCCACTCCTAGTAGGATTCGCCCCCCCCCCCTTCTTCCAACGGAGAGTGGAAAGGGGAAAGAGGGGAGAGGGAGAAGGAAAGGGGGGCCGCGCCCCCACCCCTTGTCCAATTTGGATTGGGCAGGGGGAGGCGTGCGCCACCTCTTGTGGCCTTCCTCCCTCTCTCCAATATGGCCCATGATGCCCATTAACTTTCCCGGGGGGTTCCGGTAACCTCCCGGTACTCCGAAAAATCCCCGAACCTCTTCGGAACCATTCCGGTGCTCGTATATAACCTTCCAATATATCAATCTTTACCTCTCGACCATTTCGAGACTCCACACCATGTCCGCGTTCTCATCTGGGACTCCGAACAAACTTAGGTCACCAAAACACATAACTCATAATACAAATCGTCATCGAACGTTAAGCGTGCGGACCCTATGGGTTCGAGAACTATGTAGACATGACCGAGACACATCTCTGGTCAATAACCAATAGCGGAACCTGGATGCTCATATTGGTTCCTACATATTCTACGAAGATCTTTATCGGTCAAACCGCATAACAACATACGTCATTCCCTTTGTCATCAGTATGTTACTTGCCCGAGATTCGATCGTCGGTATCCAAATACCTAGTTCAATCTCGTTACCGGCAAGTCTCTTTACTCGTTCCGTAATGCATCATCCCGTAACTAACTCAATAGTCACATTGCTTGCAAGGCTCATAGTGATGAGCATTACCGAGAGGGCCCAGAGATACCTCTCCGATACACTGAGTGACAAATCCTAATCTCGATCTATGCCAACCCAACAAACACCTCCGGAGACACCTGTAGAGCATCTTTATAATCACCCAGTTACATTGTGACGTTTGATAGCACACAAGGTGTTCCTCCGGTATTCGGGAGTTGCATAATCTCATAGTCAAAGGAATATGTATAAGTCATGAAGAAAGCAGTAGCAATAAAACTTAGCGATCATTATGCTAAGCTAACGGATGGGTCTTGTCCATCACATCATTCTCTAATGATGTGATCCCGTTCATCAAATGACAACACATGTCTATGGTCAGGAAACTTAACCATCTTTGATTAACGAGCTAGTCAAGTAGAGGCATACTAGGGACACTCTGTTTTGTCTATGTATTCACACATGTACTAAGTTTCCGGTTAATACAATTCTAGCATGAATAATAAACATTTATCATGATATAAGGAAATATAAATAACAACTTTATTATTGCCTCTAGGGCATATTTCCTTCACTTGCATCTTCCAAAGACATAGTAGCATGGCATGACAGACAATAAATCTCATCAACCTATATACATAAATTTATTGGCTGTCGACAATTATTCTGATCCCAGGAACAAACCAACTAACTAACTAACTAACAAAACACAAGCGCGACTACTCGATGATTGATGCCCTTCAAGGAGGCCATCGCCCTTCAAGGGTAAACCAAGATTACACCACACTACTTTTGTTTCCAGTAGTGTGCATGCACAAGATCTTCACTCATGAGGGTGACCAAATAAATTGGGATTTCCCCCTCCCTACATTTCCTCGACAACCCAACCCAGGTAGATCTCATAAACACACCGTGTTAGAGCCAGCCAGCCACTTCATCTTGACATCCGACTCCAAGTATGCAGTTCCCTCCCTCGGCTTCTAACAACCATCACTCCCAGGGCTTTCCTTTTCATTCCTCTAGATATGCTTTCCCTCATGTAATAATATCCAAAGAACCAAGTCAGGTTTCTTTAGCAACACAAGACAAGACAAACGAGACGGTGAACAACAAGCACATGGACACGATATGCAACCCGATAGTCGCAAAAATAAAGCACTGATTCCAATAGTGAAGTAGCAAAACACTAGAGATATGACAAATCAACCCTGCTGACATCAATGTGAAAATATCTAGTCACCCACCCAGATAAACATACAAAATGAAAACGATATACGACTTGTGCAAATGCATTACCATCTTTATCATTTGTTCAATAATTAAACTGAAAACCAATATAGGAACTCGAACCAAAATAAAACAACCTTCACCCTAAGAGCATCAGGATACAAGGTGTATTTCCAGCGAGTTGTATTTCCAGCGAGTTGTATTTCCAGCGAATTATCAGTTGCGCAAGAGACGAGATGAGATGACGCACTAGTGATTATGCATCCCAGGTAAGGTAATTTTATTCGGTTGGGTTGTGCTTATGGTCTTCATAGGAGCAAGGTTGCTTTGCACACAAGGGCAAACAAGTACATGTTGTTGTGAGTTCCCTCTCTTCTGCTCCGCGGAAGGAGAAAAGGGACCTTCCATGGCAGCGGCTGGTGTGGGAAGAAATAGCAAGAAATAGTTGATGAGGGATTGCATATCTATTCGAATTGAGTCATAACTGACCCAAGAAAAGCACTTGATTGATCACAAGAAAAGCACTGGATTGATTCCAAGAAAATGATAGCATGCCAAATCTACGATACACTGTATCACCATATGATCTACAACATTTTGTTCTCTGCAGGGACAGTTCAATACGCGACAAAAGGAAATGATGTCAGTGTTGGGGAACGCAGTAATTTCAAAAAAAATCCTACGATCACGCAAGATCTATCTAGGAGATGCATAGCAACGAGAGGGGAGAGTGTGTCCACGTACCCTCGTAGACCGAAAGCGGAAGCGTTTTATCAATGCGGTTGATGCAGTCGTACGTCTTCACGATCCGACCGATCTCAGCACCGAACATACGGCACCTCCGTGTTCAGCACACGTTCAGCTCGATGACACCCCTCGTACTCTTGATCCAGTTGAGGCTGAGGGAGAGTTCCGTCAGCACGATGGTGTGGCGACGGTGATGATGAAATTACCGGCGCAGGGCTTCGCCTAAGCACTGCGACGATATGAAAGAGGTGTGTAACCATGGAGGGGGCACCGCACACGGCTAAGAGAAACGTTGATGTGCTCTAGGGTGCCCCCCTCCCCACGTATATAAAGGAGTGAGGGAGGAGGCTGACCAGCCCTAGGGGGCGCGCCCAAGGAGGGGAGTCCTAGTAGGATTCCACCAAGAGAGAGAGAGGGGGGGAAGGAAGGACAGGGAGAGGGAGTAGGAAAGGGGGGCGCCGCCCTCCCTTCCCTTGTCCTATTCGGACTCCAAGGGGGCCGAGGCCTGCCCTGGCTGCCCTCCTCTCTCTCCAATAGGGCCCATGGTGGCCCATTAGTTCCCCGGGGGTTCCGGTAACCCCTCCGGCACTCCGATTTTACCCGAAACTATCCGGAACACTTCCAGTGTCTGAATAACATGGTCCAATATATCAATCTTTATGTCTCAGCCATTTTGAGACTCCCCGTCATGTCCGTGATCTCATCCGGGACTCTGAACAACCTTCGGTACATCAAAATACATAACTCATAATACAAATTGTCATCGAACGTTAAGCGTGCGGACCCTACGGGTTCGAGAACTATGTAGACATGACCGAGACACATCTCCGGTCAATAACCAATAGCGGAACCTGGATGCTCTATTGGCTCCTACATATTCTACGAAGATCTTTATCGTTCAAACCGCATAACAACATATGTTGTTCCCTTTGTCATCGGTATGTTACTTGCCCGAGATTTGATCGTCGGTATCAACATACCTAGTTCAATCTCGTTACCGGCAAATCTCTTTACTCGTTCCATAATGCATCATCTCGTGATTAACTCATTAGTCACATTGCTTGCAAGGCTTATAGTGATGAGAATTACCGAGAGGGCCTAGAGATACCTCTCCGAAACACGGAGTGACAAATCCTAATCTTGATCTATGCCAAATCAACAAACACCATCGGAGACACCTGTAGAGCATCTTTATAATCACCCAGTTACGTTGTGACGTTTGATAGCACACTAAGTGTTCCTCCGGTATTCGGGAGTTGCATAATCTCATAGTCATAGGAACATGTATAGGTCATGAAGAAAGCAATAGCAATAAACTAAACAATCATAGTGCTAAGCTAACGAATGGGTCTTGTCCATCACATCATTCTCTAATGATGTGATCCCGTTCATCAAATGACAACTCATGTCTATGGCTAGGAAACTTAACCATCTTTGATTAACGAGCTAGTCAAGTAGAGGCATACTAGGGACACTCTGTTTTTCTATGTATTCACACATGTACTAAGTTTCCGGTTAATACAATTCTAGCATGAATAATAAACATTTATCATGATATAAGGAAATATAAATAACAACTTTATTATTGCCTCTAGGGCATATTTCCTTCAGTCAGCAAGTATGGTGCGACAACTGAGCGAGACCTCCGAGTATGGTGCGTGGAACTAAGCAAAAGACAGTTATTATATACTAAGTGACAAAGGAGGAATGGACTCGTCAACTCTAGAGCATCATCCTTTATTACAGATGCAACAACCAGCCTCTAGGCCTCAAGTATGGTCAATGCAATACCAGCCTCGGCAATACATAAGGGAAGCAACCATGCCAACATCCTAGATAAGTACAAAATCCCAACATATAGCACATGTTGTAGCACAATGACCTAACCAGCACATGGACCAATTTCAATGGCAGGATCATCACAATCACAAGAATGTGGTGGCCAGAAAGCCAGCACCACGGAATGCCGACATTCTCATTTGGCAAACAATGCCAGCATTATCCCCTTCTTCAAAGATAAGTGTGATCAATACCTCCTACTCGCTAATGCCTTCATGCAAAACTTTCTCTTTTATGCTAGGAAGGAAACACCCATGGTAGAATTTTACTTGTATGATGTGCCTAAGGAAATGACATTATGTGACTTTTGCAATGTTTGCAAAATACCATATGAGGGCAGCATCAGTGAGCCACGTCCTAGGGACATGGAGGATTTCATTGCTGAAACTACTGTGGGGGAAGAGAGAGGAGTGTCGGAAGCAAGAGTGGCTAGCTTACATTTTTCCTGTTTTACGTTACTATGCATTATTCGCCGAGAGATGTTTGACTGGCCATGGGGAGAGTAGAACTCTCAGTGAACCTGACCTTACCATTTTGAGTCATGCTTTATATGCTGATAGAACTTTTAGTTTGGGTGCTATGATTGCTCGACGGTTACACACGAACCGATCGAAGGGTGCTATTTTCGAAGGCATTCATGCCCCCCGCCTCGCTGAACATTTTGAGATCCCTATTAGGCACGATGAGGAAGAGGAGATGTGGCTACCCACCAAATATTTAAACTATGCTAGTATGGTAGCGCATCACTTTATTAATAACGATAGGCACAAACGGCTGCACTATAACTTAGTATTCAGTCAGGGCACCTGTGAGATTATTGATACATCCATTTTGCATCATGCTTTTATATCGATATTTATTGCATTATGGGCTGTTATTACACATTATGTCACAATACTTATGCCTTTTCTCTCTTATTTTACAAGGTTTGCATGAAGAGGGAGAATGCCGGCAGCTGGAATTCTGGGCTAGAAAAGGAGCAAATATTAGAGACCTATTCTGCACAACTCCAAAAGTCCTGAAACTTCACGGAGGCACTTTTTGGAATTAATAAAAAATACTGGTGAAAGAATCAACCGAAGGGGGCCCACACTGTGACGCCCCCGATTTGACCGTACACTAATCATGCACGCAAATGTGTACGATCAAGGTCAGGGACTCACGGGAAGATATCACAACACAACTCTACAACATAAATAAGTCATACAAGCATCATAATACAAGCCAGGGGCCTCGAGGGCTCGAATACAAGTGCTCGATCACAGACGAGTCAGCGGAAGCAACAATATCTGAGTACAGACATAAGTTAAACAAGTTTGCCTTAAGAAGGCTAGCACAAACTGGGATACAGATCGAACGAGGCGCAGACCTCCTGCCTGGGATCCTCCTAACTACTCCTGGTCGTCGTCAGCGGCCTGCACGTAGTAGTAGGCACCTCCAGTGTCGTAGGTGTCGTCGTCGACGGTGGCGTCTGGCTCCTGGACTCCAGCATCTGGTTGCGACAACCAGATAGAAAGGAAAGGGGGAAAAGAGCGAGAGAAGCAACCGTGAGTACTCATCCAAAGTACTCGCAAGCAAGGAGCTATACTACATATGCATGGGTATATGTGTAAAGGGGCATATCAGTGGACTGAACTGCAGAATGCCAGAATAAAAAGGGGGGTAGCTAGTCCTGTCGAAGACTACGCTTCTGGTCATCTCCATCTTGCAGCAGGTAGAACAGAGTAGATTGAAGTCCTCCAAGTAGCATCGCATAGCATAATCCTACCCGGCGATCCCCTCCTCGTCGCCCTGTTAGAGAGCGATCACCGGGTTGTATTTGGCACTTGGAAGGGTGTATTTTATTCAGTATCCAGTTCTAGTTGTCATAAGGTCAAGGTACAACTCCGGGTCGTCCTTTTACCGAGGGACACGGCTATTCGAATAGATAAACTTCCCTGCAGGGGTGCACCACATAACCCAACACGCTCGATCCCATTTGGCCGGACACACTTTTCTGGGTCATGCCCGGCCTCGTAAGATCAACGCGTCGCAGCCCCACCTAAGCACAACAGAGAGGTCAGCACGCCGGTCTAATCCTATGCGCGCAGGGGTCTGGGCCCATCGCCCTATGCACACCTGCACGTTGCGTACGCGGCCGGAAGCAGACCTAGCCTAGTGGCGTTCCAGTCCAATCCGGCGCGCGCCACTCAGTCGCTGACGTCACGAAGGCTTCGGCTGATACCACGACGCCGGGATACCCATAACTACTCCCGCGTAGATGGCTAGTGCGTATAGACCAAATGGCCAGACTCAGACCAAATACCAAGATCTCGTTATGCGTGTTAAGTATCCGTGAACGCCGAGCAGGGCCAGGCCCACCTCTCACCTAGGCGGTCTCAACCTGCCCTATCGCTCCGCCACAACGATCCACTTGCGGGTACTCCTACGAGCCGACCCGGCTTTAGTCATCACATGTGTCATGTATGTAGTATATAAGTATATACCCGTGATCACCGCCCAGGTGATCACGGCCCGATAGTATAGCACAGCAGACAGACAAGAATGTAGGGCCACTGATGGAAATCTAGCATCCTATACTAAGCATGTAGGATTGCAGGTAAAGGTATCAACAGTAGTATCAAGGATAGGCTATGCATTAGGATAGGATATCGAAAAGCAGTAACATGCTACACTACTCTAATGCAAGCAGTATAGAGAAGAATAGGCGATATCTGGTGATCAAGGGGGGGGCTTGCCTGGTTGCTCTGGCAAGTAGGAGGGGTCGTCGACTCCGTAGTCGAACTGGGCAGCAGCAGTGTCGGTCTCGTAGTCTACCGGAGAGAAGAGGGGGAAGAAACAGTAAATACAATGCACACATAAGCATGACGATGCGTGACATGACAATGAGCGGTGCTAGGTATGTCCTAACGCGACAGTAGGTGGTACCGGCGAAGGGGGGAACATCCGGGAAGGTCTTCCCGATGTTTTGCATTTTCGGACAGACGGACCGGAGGGGGAAAGTTGCTAGTTCGATAGGTTAGGGAGGTGTGGTGGACGAACGGACTGCGTATTCGGATTCGTCTCGTCGTTCTGAGCAACTTTCATATAGAAAACATTTTCATCCGAGTTACGGTTTAAAAGATATGAATTTTCGAAGATTATTTGAATTTCTGGAATTATTTGAATTTAGCAAAATGAATTATGACGTCAGCATGAGGTAATGCTGACGTCAGCAGGTCAACAGGTCGGTTGACCAGTCAAACCAGACAGGTGGGTCCTACCTGTCATAGACAGTGGACTAATCAGAAGATTAAATTAACTAAAATTAGATTAATTAACTACTGGACCCCACCTGTCAGTGCCTAATTAGATTAATTAATTATTTTTATTTATAAAAACATTTTTTTTGTTAATTATGCGGCGGGGCCCGCATGTCAGTGGCTGGGCCTGCCCAGTCAGCAGTTGACTGGGTCAACCCAGTCAACTGGGACCCACGGGGCCCACTGGCAGTGGCTCTGGGGTGGCCCCAGGCCAGCCACGCCGGCGGCCGGCGCCGGAGCGACTCCGGCGACCAAAACAGAGGCGGCCCCTCGCCGGAGTTGGCCGGAATCGCGCTACGGGGCTCGGGGAGGAGCGGGGCTAGGCTCATTCGAAGGAGCTCACAGCGCCGCATCCAGTGGTGGCCGGAGCTTCGCCGGACTTGGCCGGAATCGGCGCCGGCGAGCGGCGGAGGCGGCGGCGCGCACGGGTGCCCGACGGAAACGGGGCTACGGCGTGCTATCGAGCAAGCGGAGGGGCTGGGGAGCATCTACGCGCTGTGGGGAGTGCAACGGGCTTGAGCCCGTGACCAAAAGGTCACCGGAGACCCGCCGGCGACGAGCTCCGTGGCGCTGCGTTCGGGCGCTTCGGCGGCAACTAGCTAGGGCGCACGAGAGAGAGAGGAGGAAGCATGGGCTCACCGAGCGGCGCACACGGTGGCCCTTGGGGGTTTAGTAGCTGCAGGGGCGCGGCCGGAGTTGGTGAAGAGCGGCGGAGGAGCTTGTCGGAGCAGAGGAGGGAGACGGCGACGTCGGGGGTGATGTAGGGGGTCCCGGCTCGAGCAGGTGGTCGGGGAGGACGGGCTCGATGCGGCGGAGCTCGTGGACACGTCGGGGAGGGGAACGGGGCTCGGTGGCCGCGTGAACGACGGAGAACGGCGGCGACCGCGTCGGGCAGTGGGGAAGGAGGGGGCGGCGTGGATCTGGGGGGATAGGGAGAGGCGTAGAGGCCGAGAGGTGAGCGGGGGGCGAGTGGGAGAGGGGCCCGAGGGGACGGGGGGCTGGCGTCCTTATCCTCCACCGTCGCCGGCGAGGGGGTGCGGTGGGGACCTGCCCCTGTTCCGACCCCGGTCGGGGGAACAGGGAAGGGGAGGGCGACCCGGGGAGGTGGGCTAGGCCGGCTGGGCCTGGGGTCGGCCCAGTTGGGCCAGGGTCCAGTGGGGGGAAGGGGGGGTTTCTCTTCTTCTCTTTTTTTTGTTTGTTTCTCCCCTGTTGCATTTTCTTTTCTTTTTATTTATTTTCTATTCTGTTTTAATTCATTTAAAAGTATTTAGGCATTTTATAAAAATGTGTTTTCTCCACAGTATTTATCAGTGCAATATCTGGCATGGCCCGAACATTTTTGTTTAAATTTTTGAAAACTTTTATTTTCCACTTTAAATTTAGTTGAAGTTTGAATTAGGAGTTTGAAAAGAAATGTGATTCAAATGTGATCAAGCCCTGTTTAGCAACATGATTAGCTTAATCACAGAGAGTTACTATAGCATGATTCCCGGGGTGTTACACACACCCTGGCCATGAGGGTGGGGGCGCACCCTACCCCCCCCCCCCTGGGCGCGCCCCCTGCCTCGTGGGCCACCTAGAAGCCCCCCGATGCCCATCTTCTGGTATAAGGTGTCTTTTGCCCTGAAAAAAATAAGAAGGAAGCTTTCGGGACGAAGCGCCGCCGTCTCGAGGCGGAACCAATCTAGGGCTCCGGCGGAGCTGTTCTGCCGGGGAAACATCCCTCCGGGAGGGGGAAATCGTCACCATCGTCATCACCATCGATCCTCTCATCGGGAGGGGGTCAATCTCCATCAACATCTTCACCGGCACCATGTCCTCTCAAACCCTAGTTCATCTCTTGTATCCGATCTTTGTCTCAAAACCTCATATTGGTACCTATGGGTTGCTAGTAGTGCTGATTACTCCTTGTAGTTGATGCTAGTTGGTTTATTCGGTGGAAGATTATATGTTCAGATCCTTTATGCATATTAATACCCCTCTGATTATGAACATGAATATGATTTGTGAGTAGTTACGTTTGTTCCTGAGGACATGGGAGAAATCTTGTTATAAGTAGTCATGTGAATTTGGTATTCGTTCGATATTTTGATGAGATATATGTTGTCTTTCCTCTGGTGGTGTTATGTGAACGTCGACTACATGACACTTCACCATTGTTTGGGCCTAGGGGAAGGCATTGGGAAGTAATAAGTAGATGATGGGTTGCTAGAGTGACAGAAGCTTAAACCCTAGTTTATGTGTTGCTTCGTAAGGGGCTGATTTGGATCCATATGTTTCATGCTATGGTTAGGTTTACCTTAATTCTTCTTTCGTAGTTGCGGATGCTTGCGAGAGTGGTTAATCATAAGTGGGATGCTTGTCCAAGGAAGGGCAGTACCCAAGCACCAGTCCACCCACATATCAAATTATCAAAGTAACGAACGCGAATCATATGAGCATGATGAAAACTAGCTTGACGTTAATTCCCATGTGTCCTCAGGAGTGTTTTCCTTTATATAAGAGTTTGTCTAGGCTTGTCCTTTGCTACAAAAAGGATTGGGCCACCTTGCTGCACCTTATTTACTTTTGTTACTTATTACTCGTTACGAATTACCTTATCACAAAACTATCTGTTACCGATAATTTCAGTGCTTGCAGAGAATACCTTACTGAAAACTGCTTGTCATTTCCTTCTGCTCCTCGTTGGGTTCGACACTCTTACTTATCAAAATGACTAAGATAGATCCCCTATACTTGTGGGTCATCAAGACTCTTTTCTGGCGCCGTTGCCGGGGAGTGAAGCGCCTTTGGTAAGTGGAATTTGGTAAGGAAATTTTTATATAGTGTGCTGAAATTTACTGTCACTTGTTACTATGGAAAATAATCCTTTGAGGGGCTTGTTCGGGGTATCTTCACCCTGACCAGTAGAGCAAAAAGTTGCTCCTCAACCTACTGAACCTACTGAAAATGTTTACATTGAAATTCCTTCGGGTATGATAGAGAAACTGCTAGCTAATCCTTTTACAGGAGATGGAACATTACATCCCGATATGCACCTAATCTATGTGGATGAAGTGTGTGGGTTATTTAAGCTTGTAGGTATGCCCGAGGATGTTATCAAGAAGAAGGTTTTCCCTTTATCTTTGAAGGGAAAGGCATTGACATGGTTTAGGCTATGTGATGATATTGGATCATGGAACTACAACCGATTGAAATTGGAATTTCATCGGAAGTTTTATCCTATGCATCTGGTTCATCGTGATCATAATTATATATATAATTTTTGGCCTCGCGAAGGAGAAAGTATCGCTCAAGCTTGCGGGAGGCTTAAGTCAATGTTATATTCATGCCCCAATCATGAGCTCTCAAGAGAAATTATTATTCAAAAAATTTATCGGCTTTCTCTCAACAATCGCTCCATGCTTGATACTTCTTGTTCTGGTTCTTTAATGATGAAGACTATTGAATTTAGATGGGATTTATTGGAAAGAATTAAACGCAACTCCGAAGATTGGGATCTCGACGAAGGTAAGGAGTCAGGTATAACACCTAAGTTTGATTGTGTTAAATCTTTTATGGATACCGATGCTTTTGGTGAATTTAGCACTAAATATGGACTTAACTCTGAGATAGTAGCTTCTTTCTGTGAATCATTTGCTACTCATGTTGATCTCCCTAAGGAGAAGTGGTTTAAATATCATCCTCCCATTGAAGTAAAAGTAGTTGAACCTGTTAAAGTTGAAGAAAAGACTATCACTTATAATGTTGATCCTATTGTTCCTACCACTTATATTGAGAAACCACCTTACCCTGTTAGAATAAAGGATCATGTTAAAGCTTCAACTGTGGTTCGTAAGAGTAAAGCTAGAACACCTATACCCTCTGAGCAAATTAAAGTTGAACCTAGTATTGCTATGGTTAAGGATCTCTTGGTCGATAATATTGATGGGCATGTTATTTACTTCTGTGATGAAGCTGCTAGAATTGCTAGACCCGATACTAAAGGTAAACATAGACCTTTTGTTGGCATGCATGTTATTTTTGTTAAAATAGGAGATCATTGTTATCATGGCTTATGCGATATGGGTGCTAGTGCGAGTGCAATACCTCATTCCTTATACAAAGAAATTATGCATGATAGTGCACCTACTAAGATAGAAGGTATTGATGTTACTATCAAACTTGGCAATAGAGATACTATTTCACCAATTGGGATTGTTAGAGATGTTGAAGTCTTGTGTGGGAAAGTTAAATATCCTACTGATTTTCTTGTTCTTGGTTCCCCACAAGATGACTTTTGTCCCATTATATTTGGTAGACCCTTCTTGAATACTGTTAATGCTAGGATAGACTGCGAAAAGGATATTGTTACTGTTGGTTTAGGGGATATGTCTCATGATTTTAATTTTGCTAAATTTCGTAGACAACCCCATGATAAAGAATTGCCTAGTAAAGATGAAATTATTGGTCTTGCTTCTATTGTCGTGCCTCCTAATGATCATTTAGAACAATATTTGCTAGACCATGAAAATGATATGTTCATGAATGAAAGAAGGGAAATAGATGAAGTATTCTTTAAACAGGGACCTGTATTAAAACACAACTTGCCTGCTGAAATCTTAGGGGATCCTCCTCCACCCAAGGGTGATCCCGTGTTTGAGCTTAAACCTTTACCTGATACTCTTAAATATGCTTATCTTGATGAAAAGAAGATATATCATGTTATTATTAGTGCTAACCTTTCAGAGCAGGAAGAAGAGAAATTATTGAAAACTCTGAAGAAGCACCGTGCTGCTATTGGATATACTCTTGATGATCTTAAGGGCATTAGTTCCACTCTATGCCAGCACAAAATAAAATTGGAGAAAGACGCTAAACCGGTTGTTGATCACCAACGATGGTTAAATCCTAAGATGAAAGAAGTGGTAAGAAATGAAATACTAAAGCTTCTGGAGGCAGGTATAATTTATCCTGTTGCTGATAGTCAGTGGGTAAGTCCTGTCCATTGTGTCCCTAAGAAGGGAGGTATTATTGTTGTTCCTAATGATAAAGATGAATTGATCCCACAAAGAATGGTCATGGGTTATAGAATGGTAATTAATTTCCGCAAATTAAATAAAGCTACTAGAAAGGATCATTACCTTTTGCCTTTTATTGATCAAATGCTAGAAAGATTATCCAAACATACACATTTTTGCTTTCTAGACGGTTATTCTGGGTACTCTCAAATACCTGTGTCGAAAGAGGATCAGGAAAAGACCACTTTTACTTGCCCTTTCAGTACTTTTGCTTATAGATGTATGCCTTTTGGTTTATGTAATGCACCTGCTACCTTTCAAAGATGTATGACTGCTATATTCTCTGACTTTTCTGAAAAGATTGTTGAGGTTTTCATGGATGATTTCTCCGTGTATGGAACTTCTTTTGATGATTGCTTAAGCAACCTTGAACGAGTTTTGCAGAGATGTGAAGAAACTAATCTTATCTTGAATTGGGAGAAGTGCCACTTTATGGTTAATGAAGGTATTGTCTTGGGGCATAAAATTTCTGAAAGAGGTATTGAAGTTGATAAAGCTAAAGTTGATGCTATTGAAAAGATGTCGTGTCCTCAAGACATTAAAGGTATAAGAAGTTTCCTTGTTCATGCCGGTTTTTATAGGAGGTTCATTAAAGACTTCTCAAAAATTTCTAGGCCTCTGACTAATATCTTACAAAAAGATGTTCCTTTTGTCTTTGATGATTGTGTAGAAGCATTTGAAATACTTAAGAAATCCTTGATTTCTGCACCTATTGTCCAGCCACCTGACTGGAATTTACCCTTTGAAATTATGTGTGATGCTAGTGATTATGCTGTAGGTGCTGTTCTAGGACAAAGAGTTGATAAGAAATTAAATGTTATCCAATATGCTAGTAAAACTCTAGACAGTGCCCAGAGAAATTATGCTACTACTGAAAAAGAATTTTTAGCAGTTGTATTTGCTTGTGATAAGTTCATACCTTATATTGTTGATTCTAAAGTAACTGTTCACACTGATCATGCTGCTATTAAATACCTTATGGAAAAGAAAGATGCTAAACCTAGACTTATTAGATGGGTTCTCTTGCTACAAGAATTTGATTTGCATATTATTGATAGAAAGGGAGCTGAGAACCCCGTTGTAGACAACTTATCTAGGTTAGAGAATGTTCTTGATGACCCACTACCTATTGATGATAGCTTTCCTGATGAACAATTAGCTGTCATAAATGCTTCTCGTACTGCTCCATGGTATGCTGATTATGCTAATTACATTGTTGCTAAATTTATACCACCTAGTTTCACATACCAGCAAAAGAAAAAGTTTTTCTATGATTTAAGACATTACTTCTGGGATGACCCACACCTTTATAAAGAAGGAGTAGATGGTGTTATTATATGTTGTGTACCTGAGCAGGAACAGGAACAGATCCTACACAAGTGTCACTCCGAGGCATATGGAGGACACCACGCTGGAGATAGAACTGCACATAAGGTATTGCAATCCGGTTTTTATTGGCCTACTCTCTTCAAAGATGCCCGTAAGTTTGTCTTGTCTTGCGATGAATGTCAAAGAATTGGTAATATTAGTAGACGTCAAGAAATGCCTATGAACTATTCACTTGTTATTGAACCATTTGATGTTTGGGGCTTTGATTATATGGGACCGTTTCCTTCCTCTAATGGGTATACACATATTTTAGTTGCTGTTGATTACGTTACTAAGTGGGTAGAAGCTATTCCAACTAGTAGTGCTGATCATAACACCTCTATTAAGATGCTTAAAGAAGTTATTTTTCTGAGGTTTGGAGTCCCTAGATACTTAATGACTGATGGTGGTTCACATTTTATTCATGGTGCTTTTCGTAAAATGCTTGCTAAGTATGATGTTAATCATAGAATTGCATCTCCATACCACCCACAGTCTAGTGGTCAAGTAGAACTGAGTAATAGAGAGATTAAATTAATTTTGCAAAAGACTGTTAATAGATCTAGAAAGAATTGGTCCAAGAAACTTGATGATGCATTATGGGCCTATAGAACTGCATATAAAAATCCTATGGGTATGTCTCCGTATAAAATGGTTTATGGAAAAGCATGTCACTTACCTCTCGAACTAGAACATAAGGCATATTGGGCCATTAAAGAGCTGAATTATGATTTCAAACTTGCAGGTGAGAAGAGACTATTTGACATTAGCTCACTTGATGAGTGGAGAACCCAGGCCTATGAGAATGCCAAATTGTTTAACGAAAAAGTTAAAAGATGGCATGACAAAAGGATACAAAAGCATGAGTTCAATGTAGGTTATTATGTTTTGTTATACAACTCTCGTTTAAGATTTTTTGTAGGAAAACTCCTCTCTAAATGGGAAGGTCCTTACGTTATCGAGGAGGTCTATCATTCTGGTGCCATAAAAATCAACAACTTTGAAGGCACAAATCCGAAGGTGGTGAACGGTCAAAGAATCAAACATTATATCTCAGGTAATCCCATAAATGTTGAAACCAATGTTATTGACACCGTAACCCCGGAGGAGTACATAAGGGACACTTTCCAGAACGTTTCAGACTCCGAAAAGGAATAGCTATGTGGTACGGTAAGTAAACCGACCCCAAAACAGTTCTAACAGCAATTTTTCTCCGTTTTGGAATACTTAAGAAAATAGGAAAATAAGAAGTAGTCCGGAAAGGACACGAGGCATCCACGAGGGTGGAGGGCGCGCCCTACCCCCCTGGGCGTGCCCCCTGCCTCGTGGGCACCTCGTGGGCCCTCCAGACTCTGTTTTCTTGCATGATATTTCTTTTGGTCAGTAAAAATTCATTATATAATCTCCTGAAGGTTTTGACCACCCTAGCACGACAAAATCCTCTGTTTTTGTTTTGAGTTGTTTTTGCCGCAGATTAGAGCAATATGTCGTCCCAGGATTCGGAGGGAGAAAGCTATGTGGCTGATTACCTTGCAGACCCTAAGGTCTACGGGGACTTGGAGCATTGTGGTTGGACCACGAAGGAAGAAGAAGACTATGATCCTAGGGGAAAGGAGGAGACGAGCTCAGATGAAGATGAAGTCCCATTACCTCAACCTGGGGACATGCATGTGGAGTTCAAAAGTCAAGCCTCCCTGATAGAGCAAAGAAACCTAAGATCGAGTTTATCCCTTTTTGCCTCTTGCAGGAGAACAAACAGGAACTATGCAAAAAGGTATTAAGCCCTGAGCAGGAGATCGATGACCTAAGGGAGCAAAATTCTATCCTCAAGCGCAAATTAAGGAAGAAGCCTACGTCATCAACAACTCCATCATCACCACCTCCGAAGAAAGAGACATAAACACATGGGTATGGGCACTCCCCTTGGCAACTGCCAAGCTTGGGGGAGATGCCCCGGTATCGTATCACCATCACACTTCTATCTTTACCATTTTTCTTAGTTTGATCCTTTTGGTTATATCTTGATCTAGAAGAATAAATTTTAGTATGATCTAGCTTTGAGTTTTTGTGTTGATCCTTATCTATGTAATTGAGTCCGTGAGCTATATATAATAAAGATTAGTCTTGAGTCAAGGGCTTTGCTATCTTGCTATGATCTTAAGGGAATAAAAGAAAGAATAAAAAGAAATAAAGAGATCATATAGATCTTATGGAGAGTAACGACTTCACATATAAAGAGTATGATGAATAAAATTTGTTGAGAGTTGACAAACATAGTTTTGGTCATCGTTGCAATTAATAGGAAGTAATAAAGAAAGAGAGGTTCTCACATATAAATATACTATCTTGGATATCTTTTATGATTGTGAGCACTCATTAAAATATGACATGCTAAAAATTTGATGTTGGACAAGGAAGACGCGGTAATGGGTTATGTTTTCTTATATCCAAAATAAATTATATTGTCATGGATCATCCAACATGTTGATCTTGCTTTTCCCCCTCATGCTAGACAAATTTTATGCACCAAGTAGAGATACTACTTGTGCTTCCAAATATCCTTAAACCAGTTTTGCCATGAGAGTCCACCATATCTACCTATGGATTGAGTAAGATCCTTAAAGTAAGTTGTCATTTTTGCAAGCAATAAAAATTTCTCTCTAAATATGTATGATCTATTACTGTGGAGAAAATAAGCTTTATACGAGCTTGTGATATGGAAGAAATAAAAGCGACGGACTGCATAATAAAGGTCCCTATCACAAGTGGCAATATAAACTGACGTTCTTTTGCATTAAGATTTTGTGCATCCAACCATAAAAGCACATGACAACCTCTGCTTCCCTCTGCGAAGGGCCTATCTTTTATTTTTGTCTTACACTTTATACAAGAGTCATGGTGATCTTCACCTTTCCTTTTTATACTTTATCCTTTGGCAAGCACTATGTGTTGGAAAGATCCTGATGTATATATCCAATTGGATGTGGGTTTTCATAAGGCATTATTGTTGACGTTACCCTTGAGGTAAAAGGTTGGGAGGCAAAACTATAAGGCCCTATGTTTCTCTGTGTCCGATTAAAACTTCATACCCATAAGTATTGCGTGAGTGTTAGCAATTGTGAAAGACTAAATGATAGTTGAGTATGTGGACTTGCTGAAAAGCTCTTATATTGACTCTTTCTGATGTTATGATAAATTGCAATTGCTTCAATGACTGAGATCATAGTTTGTTAGTTTTCAATGAAGTTTCTGATTCATACTTTACATTGTAAATAGATTATTACTTCAGCATAAGAAATCATATGACAATATATATATGTTGCTATTCTAAGAATAATCATGATGCCCTCATGTATGTATTCTATTTTATCGACACCTCTATCTCTAAACATGTGGACATATTTAGAGATATCGGCTTCCGCTTGAGGACAAGCGAGGTCTAAGCTTGGGGGAGTTGATACGTCCATTTTGCATCATGCTTTTATATCGATATTTATTGCATTATGGGATGTTATTACACATTATGTCACAATACTTATGCCTTTTCTCTCTTATTTTACAAGGTTTACATGAAGAGGGAGAATGCGGGCAACTGGAATTCTGGGCTGGAAAAGAAGCAAATATTACAGACCTATTCTGCACAACTCCAAAAGTCCTGAAACTTCACGGAGGCACTTTTTGGAATTAATAAAAAATACTGGTGAAAGAATCAACCAAGGGGGCCCACACCCTGGCCACGAGGGTGGGGGCGCGCCCTACCCCCCTGGGCGCGCCCCCTGCCTCGTGGGCCACCTGGAAGCCCCCCGATGCCCATCTTCTGGTATAAGGTGTCTTTTGCCCTGAAAAAATAAGAAGGAAGCTTTCGGGACGAAGCGCCGCCGTCTCGAGGCGGAACCTTGGCGGAACCAATCTAGGGCTCCAGCGAAGCTGTTCTGCTGGGGAAACATCCCTCCGGGAGGGGGAAATCGTCACCATCGTCATCACCATCGATCCTCTCATCGGGAGGGGGTCAATCTCCATTAACATCTTCACAAGCACCATGTCCTCTCAAACCCTAGTTCATCTCTTGTATCCGATCTTTGTCTCAAAACCTCATATTGGTACCTGTGGGTTGCTAGTAGTGCTGATTACTCCTTGTAGTTGATGCTAGTTGGTTTATTCGGTGGAAGATTATATGTTCAGATCCTTTATGCATATTAATACCCCTCTGATTATGAACATGAATATGATTTGTGAGTAGTTACGTTTGTTCCTGAGGACGTGGGAGAAGTCTTGTTATAAGTAGTCATGTGAATTTGGTATTCGTTCGATATTTTGATGAGATATATGTTCTCTTTCCTCTAGTGGTGTTATGTGAACGTCGAATATATGACACTTCACCATTGTTTGGGCCTAGGGGAAGGCATTGGGAAGTAATAAGTAGATGATGCGTTGCTAGAGTGACAGAAGCTTAAACCCTAGTTTATGCGTTGCTTCGTAAAGGGCTGATTTGGATCCATATGTTTCATGCTATGGTTAGGTTTACCTTAATTCTTCTTTCGTAGTTGCGGATGCTTGCGAGAGTGGTTAATCATAAGTGGGATGCTTGTCCAAGGAAGGGCAGTACCCAAGCACCGGTCCACCCACATATCAAATTATCAAAGTAACGAACGTGAATCATATGAGCATGATGAAAACTAGCTTGACGATAATTCCCATGTGTCCTCGGGAGTGTTTTCCTTTATATAAGAGTTTGTCCAGGCTTGTCCTTTGCTACAAAAAGGATTGGGCCACCTTGCTGCACCTTATTTACTTTTGTTACTTGTTACCCGTTATGAATTACCTTATCACAAAACTATCTGGTACCGATAATTTCAGTGCTTGCAGAGAACACCTTACTGAAAACTGCTTGTCATTTGCTTCTGCTCCTCGTTGGGTTCGACACTCTTACTTATCGAAAGGACTACGGTAGATCCCCTATACTTGTGGGTCATCAATTATTACCTTGCCTGCACCTTCTTTGTTCAATATTCATTCATGCAGGTACATTATTATGCCCGAGTACATCTACGCATACTGGGAACTGACATAACCCCAGCACCTGAGCCAGCACCAGCACCTGAGCCATATCAGGAGCCTGTTTATCAATGGGAGCCACAAGAGCTCGCCAACTGGTGGAACCCTCAGGACCCTCCGCAGTATCCAGGAGAGGGTTATTAACCAACTTAGGCCAAAATCCTAAGCTTGGAGGAGTACGTATTTCTCGCCGACATTACATTCACGTTCACACATTCATTCACGTTGTCGGTGTTCATCCTTTTTCATTGTATAATCCATGTTAGTTTATTTTTCTTGCTTTCTTCTTGTGTGTTTGAAAAAAACGTTGATAAAATCCAAAAACATTTCTCGCTTCTTTTTAGTTTAATTAGTAGTAGTATTAAAACAAAACCCAAAAAGATTTCTCGTTCTTCTTATGCTTGTTGGGAGCTTTCCCGTGTAAATAATTTTTCTTGTTTTATTTTGTTTTGCTTTCATCTTTAGAAAAACAGAAACTCCAAAAATATTTTAGTGTGTTTCTTTGAAATTATTTTCTTTTCTTTGGGTCGTAAGGAGAAGACCACGATGAAAATGTTGAGTGGCTCTCATATGCATTATTGTTGGTCTAACAAAGAGCTCATAGTACCTTGTTTTCTCCTTTGAATAAATGTTTGCGGATTCCAGCTTAGTCCAATGCACGTGCACTCTTATTATTATTCACATCGTCCAGTCATGCAAGTGAAAGGCAATAATGACGATACTTGATGAAATGATTGAGATGAAGTGAAGCTGGTATTAACTTGACCTATTTTGTTTTTGTAAATATGATTAGCTCATTGTTCTTGATTTGGCCTATTATGAATGAAACATGGTTGCAATGACAATTAGAAATTATAGTTACTCATGTCATGCTTAATTATCTAGGATTGAATAATGGTTTATCTTTTGTGCCAATATGCATTTAAAATGGTTGTGATGTAGGATGATAGGATGGTATCCTCCTCTGAATAATTCAAGTGGTTCGAATTGGCACATGTTCACGCATGTAGTTGAATCAAAGCCAACATAGCCTCCACGATATTTATGTTCATGGTGTTTTATATCCTACTCATGCTTGCATTCAATGTTGATTAATCAAAGCATGTTTATGACCATAGTCGCTCTCTAATTGGTCGCTCCTCAATCCTTTGCTAGCCTTCACTTGTACGAAGCGGGGAATACTGCTTGTGCATCCACTTCCTTAAACCCAAAGTTATTCCACATGAGTCCACCATACCTACCTATATGCGGTATTTACCTGTCGTTCCAACTAAATTTGCATGTGCCAAACTCTAAATCTTCAAATAATAATCTGTTTTGTATGCCCAAATGTTGGGGAACGTAGTATTTCAAAAAAAAACTACGATCACGCAAGATCTATTTAGGAGAACAATAGCAACGAGTGGGGAGAGTGTGTCCACATACCCTCGTAGACCGAAAGTGGAAGCGTTTAGTAACGCGGTTGATGTAGTCGAACGTCTTCGCGATCCAACCGATCCAAGCACCGAACGTACGGCACCTCCGCGTTCAGCACACGTTTAGCTCGATGACGTCCCTCGAGCTCTTGAACCAGTTGAGGATGAGGGAGAGTTCCGTCGGCACGACGGCGTGGTGACGGTGATGATGAAGTTACCGGCGCAGGGTTTGCCTAAGCACTACGACGATATGACCGAGGTGTGTAACAGTGGAGGGGGCACCGCACACGGCTAAGAGAAACTTTGGTGTACCTTTGGGGTGCCCCCCTCCCACGTATTTAAAGGAGGGGGGAAGAAGAGGCTGGCCCTAGAGGGGGCGCGCCAAGGGGGGTAGTCCTACTTGGACTCCCGATCCAAGTAGGATTCGCCCCCCCCCCTTTCCTATTCCAACTAGGAGAAGGAGGGAAGAGAGAAGAGGGGAGAAGGAAAGGGGGGCCGCCCCCCCCCCCAAAACCTAGTCCAATTCGGTTTGGGCTTGGGGGGCGCGCGCCTCCACCTGGCCGCTGCCTCCTCTCTCCACTAGGGCCCATGAAGGCCCATTAACTCCCCGGGGGGTTCCGTAACCTCCCGGTACTCCGGAAAAATACCCGAACATCCCCGAACCATTTCGATGTCCAAATGCAACCTTCCAATATATCAATCTTTATGTCTCGACCATTTCAAGACTCCTCGTCATGTCTGTGATCTCATCCGGGACTCCGAACAAACTTCGGTTCATCAAATCACATAACTCATAATACAAATCATAATTGAACATTAAGCGTGCGGACCCTATGGGTTCGAGAACTATGTAGACATGACCGAGGCACATCTCTGGTCAATAACCAATAGCGGAACCTAGATGCTCATATTGGCTCCTACATATTCTACGAAGATCTTTATCGGTCAAACCGCATAACAACATACGTTGTTCCCTTTGTCATCAGTATGTTACTTGCCCGAGATTCAATCGTCGGTATCATCATAACTAGTTCAATCTCGTTACCGGCAAGTCTCTTTACTAGTTCCGTAATGCATCATCCCGTAACTAACTCATTAGTCACATTGCTTGCAAGGCTTATAGTGATGTGCATTATCGAGAGGGCCCAGAGATACCTCTCCGATGTACGGAGTGACAAATCCTAATCTTGATCTATGCCAACCCAACAAACACCTTCGGAGACACCTGTAGAGCATCTTTATAATCACCCAGTTACGTTGTGACGTTTGATAGCACACAAGGTGTTCCTCCGGTATTCGGGAGTTGCATAATCTCATAGTCAGGGGAACATGTATAAGTCATGAAGAAAGCAATAGCAATAAAACTAAACGATCATAATGCTAAGCTAACGGATGGGTCTTGTCCATCACATCATTCTCTAATGATGTGATCCCGTTCATCAAATGACAACACATGTCTATGGCTAGGAAACTTAACCATCTTTGATTAACGAGCTAGTCAAGTAGAGGCGTACTAGGGACACTCTGTTTGTTTATGTATTCACACATGTACTAAGTTTCTGGTTAATACAATTCTAGCATGAATAATAAACATTTATCATGATATAAGGAAATATAAATAACAACTTTATTATTACCTCTAGGGCATATTTCCTTCAGTCTCCCACTTGCACTAGAGTCAATAATCTAGATTACATAGTAATAATTCTAGATTACATAGTAATAATTCTAACACCCATGGAGTCTTTGTGCTAATCATATTTTGCTCGTGCAAGAGGCTTAGTCAACGGGTCTGCAACATTCAGATCCGTATGTATTTTGCAAACTTCTATGTCTCCCTCCTTGACTAGATCGCGGATGGAATTGAAGCGTCTCTTGATGTGCTTGGTTCTCTTGTGAAATCTGGATTCCTTCGCCAAGGCAATTGCTCCAGTATTGTCACAAAAGATTTTCATTGGACCCGATGCACTAGGTATTACACCTAGATCGGATATGAACTCCTTCATCCAGACTCCTTCATTTGCTGCTTCCGAAGCAGTTATGTACTCCGCTTCACATGTAGATCTCGCCATGACGCTCTGCTTGGAACTGCACCAACTTACAGCTCCACCATTCAATATAAATACGTATCCAGTTTGTGACTTAGAGTCATCCGGATCAGTGTCAAAGCTTGCATCGACGTAACCATTTACGACGAGCTCTTTATCACCTCCATAAACGAGAAACATATCCTTAGTCCTTTTCAGGTATTTCAGGATGTTCTTGACCGTTGTCCAGTGATCCACTCCTGGATTACTTTGGTACCTCCCTACTATACTTATAGCAAGGCACACATCAGGTCTGGTACACAGCATTGCATACATTATAGAACCTATGGCTGAAGCATAGGGAATGACTTTCATTTTCTCTCTATCTTCTGCAGTGGTCGGGCATTGAGTCTCACTCAACTTCACACCTTGTAACACAGGCAAGAACCCTTTCTTTGACTGATCCATTTTAAACTTCTTCAAAATTTTGTCAAGGTATGTGCTTTGTGAAAGTCCAATTAAGCGTCTTGATCTATCTCTATAGATCTTGATTCCCAATATATAAGCAGCTTCACCGAGGTCTTTCATTGAAAAATTCTTATTCAAGTATCCTTTTATGCTATCCAGAAATTCTGTATCATTTCCAATCAACAATATGTCATCTACATAAAATATTAGAAATGCTACAGAGCTCCCACTCACTTTCTTGTAAATACAGGTTTCTCCAAAAGTCTGTATAAAACCATATGCTTTGATCACACTATCAAAGCGTATATTCCAACTCCGAGAGGCTTGCACCAGTCCATAAATGGATCGCTGGAGCTTGCACACTTTGTTAGCACCTTTAGGATCGACAAAACCTTCTGGTTGCATCATATACAACTCTTCTTTAAGAAATCCATTAAGGAATGCAGTTTTGACAACCATTTGCCAAATTTCATAATCATAAAATGCGGCAATTGCTAACATGATTCGGACAGACTTAAGCATCGCTACGGGTGAGAAGGTCTCATCGTAGTCAACTCCTTGAACTTGTCGAAAACCTTTCGCAACAAGTCGAGCTTTGTAGACAGTAACATTACCGTCAGCGCCAGTCTTCTTCTTGAAGATCCATTTATTCTCGATGGCTTGCCGATCATCGGGCAAGTCAACCAAAGTCCACACTTTGTTCTCATACATGGATCCCATCTCAGATTTCATGGCCTCAAGCCAGTTCGCGGAATCTGGGCTCATCATCGCTTCCTCATAGTTCGTAGGTTCATCATGGTCTAGTAACATGACGTCCAGAACAGGATTACCGTACCACTCTGGTGCGGACCATACTCTGGTTGACCTACGAGGTTCGGCGGCAACTTGATCTGAAGTTTCATGATCATCATCATTAACTTCCTCACTAATTGGTGTAGGAATCACTGGAACTGATTCTGTGATGAACTACTTTCCAATTTGGGAGAAGGTACAATTACCTCATCAAGTTCTACTTTCCTCCCACTCACTTCTTTCGAGAGAAACTCCTTCTCTAGAAAGGATCCATCTTTAGCAACGAATATCTTGCCTTCGGATCTGTGATAGAAGGTGTACCCACATGTCTCCTTTGGGTATCCTATGAAGACACATTTCTCCGATTTGGGTTCGAGCTTATCAGGTTGAAGGTTTTTCACATAAGCATCGCAGGCCCAAACTTTAAGAAACGACAACTTTGGTTTCTTGCCAAACCACAGTTCATAAGGCGTCGTCTCAACAGATTTAGATGATGCCCTATTTAACGTGAATGCAACCGTATCTAAAGCATAGCCCCAAAATGATAGCGATAAATCAGTACGAGACATCATAGATCGCACCATATCTAATAAAGTGCAGTTACGACGTTCGGACACACCATTACGCTATGGTGTTCCAGGTGGCGCGAGTTGCGAAACTATTCTGCATTGTTTCAAATGAAGACCAAACTCATCACTCAAATATTCACCTCCACGATGAGATCGTAGAAACTTTATTTTCTTGTTACGATGATTTTCCCCTTCACTCTGAAATTCTTTGAACTTTTCAAATGGTTCAGACTTATGTTTCATTAAGTAGATATACCCATATCTGCTTAAATCATCTGTGAAGGTCAGAAAATAATGATACCCGCCGCGAGCCTCAACACTCATCGGACCACATACATCAGTATGTATTATTTCCAATAAGTCAGTTGCTCGCTCCATTGTTCCGGAGAACGGAGTCTTAGTCATCTTGCCCATGAGGCATGGTTCGCAAGCATCAAGTGATTCCAAAAGTCCATCAGCATGGAGTTTCTGCATGCGCTTTACACCAATATGACCCAAACGGCAGTGCCACAAATAAGTTGCACTATCATTATTAACCTTTCATCTTTTGGCTTCAATATTATGAATATGTGTATCACTACTATCGAGATTCAACAAAAATAGACCACTCATCAATGGTGTATGACCATAAAAGATATTACTCATATAAATAGAACAACCATTATTCTCTGATTTAAATGAATAACTGTCTCGCATTAAACAAGATCCAGATATAATGTTCATGCTCAACGCTGGCACCAAATAACAATTATTCAGGTCTAAAACTAATCCCTATGGTAGATGTAGAGGTAGTGTGCCGACCGCGATCACATCGACTTTGGAACCATTTCCCACGCGCATCGTCACCGCGTCCTTAGCCAATCTTCGTTTAATCCGTAGCCCCTGTTTTGAGTTGCAAATATGAGCAACAGAACCAGTATCAAATACCTAGGCGCTACTACGAGCATTAGTAAGGTACACATCAATAACATGTATATCAAATATACCTTTCACTTTGCCATCCTTCTTATCCGCCAAATACTTGGGGCAGTTCCGCTTCCAGTGACCAGTCCCTTTGCAGTAGAAGCACTCAGTCTCAGGCTTAGGTCTAGACTTGGGCTTCTTCACTTGAGCAGCAACTTGCTTGCCGTTCTTCTTGAAGTTCCCCTTCTTCCCTTTACCCTTTTTCTTGAAACTAGTGGTCTTGTTAACCATCAACACTTGATGCTCCTTCTTGATTTCTACCTCCGCAGCTTTTAGCATCGCGAAGAGCTCGGGAATTGTCTTATCCATCCCTTGCATATTATAGTTCATCACAAAGCTTTTGTAGCTTGGTGGTAGTGATTGAAGAACTCTGTCAATGACACTATCATCAGGAAGATTAACTCCCAGTCGAGTCAAGTGGTTATGGTACCCAGACATTCTGAGTATATGTTCACTGACAGAACTATTCTCCTCCATCTTGCAGCTATAGAACTTATTGGAGACTTCATATCTCTCAATTCGGGCATTTTCTTGAAATATTAACTTCAACTCCTGGAACATCTCATATGCTCCATGACGTTCAAAACGTTGTTGAAGTCCCGATTCTAAGCCGTAAAGCATGGCACACTGAACTATCGAGTAGTCATCAGCTTTGCTCTGCCAGACGTTCATAACATCCGGAGTTGCTCCTGCAGCGGGTCTTGCACCTAGCGGTGCTTCCAGGACGTAATTCTTCTGTGCAGCAATGAGGATAATCCTTAAGTTACGGACCCAGTCCGTGTAATTGCTACCATCATCTTTCAACTTAGCTTTCTCTAGGAACACATTAAAATTCAAGGGAACGGTAGCACGGGCCATTGATCTACAACAACATAGACATGCAAAATACTATCACGTACTAGGTTCATGATAAATTAAAGTTCAATTAATCATATTACTTAAGAACTCCCACTTAGATAGACATCCCTCTAGTCATCTAAATGATCACGTGATCCATATCAACTAAACCATGTCCGATCATCACATGAGATGGAGTAGTTTTCAATGGTGAACATCGCTATGTTGATCATATCTACTATATGATTCACATTCGACCTTTCGGTCTCAGTGTTGCGAGGCCATATCTGCATATGCTAGGCTCGTCAAGTTTAACCCGAGTATTCTGCGTGTGCAAAACTGGCTTGCACCCATTGTATGTGAACGTAGAGCTTATCACACCCGATCATCACGTGGTGTCTCGGCACGACGAACTGTAGCAACGGTGCATACTCAGGGAGAACACTTATACCTTGAAATTTAGTGAGGGATCATCTTATAATGCTACCGCCGTACTAAGCAAAATAAGATGCATAAAAGATAAACATCACATGCAATCAAAATAAGTGATATGAATGGCCATCATCATCTTGTGCCTTTGATCTCCATCTCCAAAGCACCGTCATGATTGTTGGGGATCGTAGCAGAAATTTAAAATTTTCTACGCATCACCAAGATCCATCTATGGAGTTTACTAGCAACAAGAGGGAAGGAGTGCATCTGCATACCCTTGTAGATCGCGAGCGGAAGCGTTCAAGTGAACGGGGTTGATGGAGTCGTACTCGTCCTGATCCATATCACCGATGACCGAGCGCCGAACGGACGGCACCTCCGCGTTCAACACACGTACGGAGCAGCAACGTCTCCTCCTTCTTGATCCAGCAAGGGGGAAGGAGAGGTTGATGGAGATCCAGCAGCACGACGGCGTGGTGGTGGAAGTAGCGGGGATCCCGGCAGGGCTTCGCCAAGCGCAAACGGGAGGGAGAGGTGTCACGGGAGGGAGAGGGAGGCGCCAGGGGCTAGGGTACTGCTGCCCTCCCTTCCCCCACTATATATAGGGGTCCTGGGGGGCGCCGGCCCCCTGGGGATCCCATCTGAGGGGGGGCGGCAGCCAAGGGGTGGCTTCCCCCCCAAGCCAAGTGGGGGGCGCCCCCACCCCTAGGGTTTCCAACCCTAGGCGCAGGGGGAGGCCCAAGGGGGGCGCACCAGCCCACCAGGGGCTAGTTCCCCTCCCACTTCAGCCCATGGGGCCCTTCGGGATAGGTGGCCCCACCCGGTGGACCCCCGGGACCCATCCTGTGGTCCCGGTACAATACCGATAACCCCCGAAACTTTCCCGGTGGCCGAAACTGGACTTCCTATATATAATTCTTCACCTCCGGACAATTCCGGAACTCCTCGTGACGTCCGGGATCTCATCCGGGACTCCGAAAAACTTTCGGGTTTCCGCATACTAATATCTCTACAACCCTAGCGACACCGAACCTTAAGTGTGTAGACCCTACGGGTTCGGGAGACATGCAGACATGACCGAGACGACTCTCCGGTCAATAACCAACAGCGGGATCTGGATACCCATGTTGGCTCCCACATGTTCCACGATGATCTCATCGGATGAACCACGCTGTCGAGGATTCAATCAATCCCGTATACAATTCCCTTTGTCAATCGGTATGTTACTTGCCCGAGATTCGATCGTCGGTATCCCAATACCTTGTTCAATCTCGTTACCGGCAAGTCTCTTTACTCGTACCGTAATGCATGATCCCGTGGCTAACTCCTTAGTCACATTGAGCTCATTATGATGATGCATTACCGAGTGGGCCCAGAGATACCTCTCCGTCATACGGAGTGACAAATCCCAGTCTCGATCCGTGTCAACCCAACAGACACTTTCGGAGATACCCGTAGTGCACCTTTATAGTCACCCAGTTACGTTGTGACGTTTGGCACACCCAAAGCACTCCTACGGTATCCGGGAGTTGCACGATCTCATGGTCTAAGGAAAAGATACTTGACATTGGAAAAGCTCTAGCAAACGAAACTACACGATCTTTTATGCTATGCTTAGGATTGGGTCTTGTCCATCACATCATTCTCCTAATGATGTGATCCCGTTATCAACGACATCCAATGTCCATAGTCAGGAAACCATGACTATCGGTTGATCAACGAGCTAGTCAACTAGAGGCTTACTAGGGACACGTTGTGGTCTATGTATTCACACATGTATTACGATTTCCGGATAACACAATTATAGCATGAACAATAGACAATTATCATGAACAAAGAAATATAATAATAACCGTTTATTATTGCCTCTAGGGCATATTTCCAACAGTCTCCCACCTGCACTAGAGTCAATAATCTGGTTACATTGTGATGAATCGAACACCCATTGCGTCCTGGTGTTGATCATGTTTTGCTCTAGGGAGAGGTTTAGTCAACGGATCTGCTACATTCAAGTCCGTATGTACTTTACAAATATCTATGTCTCCATTTTGAACACTTTCACGAATGGAGTTGAAGCGACGCTTGATATGCCTGGTCTTCCTGTGAAACCTGGGCTCCTTCGCAAGGGCAATAGCTCCAGTGTTGTCACAGAAGAGAGTCATCGGGCCCGACGCATTCGGAATCACCCCTAGGTCGGTAATGAACTCCCTCATCCAGACTGCTTCCTGTGCTGCCTCCGAGGCTGCCATGTACTCCGCTTCACATGTAGATCCCGCCACGACGCTTTGCTTGCAACTGCACCAGCTTACTGCTCCTCCATTCAAAATATACACGTATCCGGTTTGTGACTTCGAGTCATCCAGATCTGTGTCGAAGCTTGCGTCGACGTAACCCTTTACGACGAGCTCTTCGTCACCTCCATAAACGAGAAACATATCCTTAGTCCTCTTCAGGTACTTCAGGATATTCTTGACCGCTGTCCAGTGTTCCATGCCAGGATTACTTTGGTACCTTCCTACCAAACTTACGGCAAGGTTTACATCAGGTTTGGTACACAGCATGGCATACATAATAGACCCTATGGCCGAGGCATAGGGGATGACACTCATCTTTTCTCTATCTTCTGTCGTGGTCGGGCATTGAGCCGTGCTCAATTGCACACCTTGCAATACAGGCAAGAACCCCTTCTTGGACTGATCCATATTGAACTTCTTCAATATCTTGTCAAGGTACGTACTTTGTGAAAGACCAATGAGGCGTCTTGATCTATCTCTATAGATCTTGATGCCTAATATATAAGCAGCTTCTCCAAGGTCCTTCATTGAAAAACACTTATTCAAGTAGGCCTTTATACTTTCCAAGAATTCTATATCATTTCCCATCAATAGTATGTCATCCACATATAATATGAGAAATGCTACAGAGCTCCCACTCACTTTCTTGTAAACACAGGCTTCTCCGTAAGTCTGTGTAAACCCAAACGCTTTGATCATCTCATCAAAGCGAATGTTCCAACTCCGAGATGCTTGCACCAGCCCATAGATTGAGCGCTGGAGCTTGCATACTTTGTCAGCATTCTTAGGATCGACAAAACCTTCCGACTGCATCATATACAATTCTTCCTTAAGAAAGCCGTTAAGGAATGCCGTTTTGACGTCCATTTGCCATATCTCATAATCATAGAATGCGGCAATTGCTAACATGATTCGAACCGACTTCAGCTTCGCTACGGGTGAGAAAGTCTCATCGTAGTCAACCCCTTGAGCTTGTCGATAACCCTTAGCGACAAGTCGAGCCTTATAAATGGTCACATTACCATCCGCGTCTGTCTTCCTCTTAAAGATCCATTTATTTTCTATGGCTCGCCGATCATCGGGCAAGTCAGTCAAAGTCCATACTTCGTTTTCATACATGGATCCTATCTCGGATTTCATGGCTTCTAGCCATTTGTCGGAATCTGGGCCCACCATTGCTTCTTCATAGTTCGAAGGTTCACCGTTGTCTAACAACATGATTTCCAAGACAGGGTTGCCGTACCACTCTAGTGCAGAACGTGTCCTCGTGGACCTACGAAGTTCAGTAGTAACTTGATCCGAAGCTTCATGATCATCATCATTAACTTCCTCCCCAGTCGGTGTAGGCACCACAGGAACATCTTCCCGCGCTGCGCTACTTTTCGGTTCGGAAGGGGTGACTATCACCTCATCAAGTTCCACTTTCCTCCCACTTATTTCTTTCGAGAGAAACTCTTTCTCCAGAAAGGACCCGTTCTTGGCAACAAAGATCTTGCCTTTGGATCTGAGGTAGAAGGTATACCCAATGGTTTCCTTGGGGTATCCTATGAAGACGCATTTCTCCGACTTGGGTTCGAGCTTTTCAGGTTGAAGTTTCTTGACATAAGCATCGCATCCCCAAACTTTTAGAAACGACAGCTTAGGTTTCTTCCCAAACCATAATTCATACGGTGTCGTCTCAACGGATTTCGACGGAGCCCTATTTAAAGCGAATGCGGCAGTCTCTAAAGCATAGCCCCAAAATGAGAGCGGTAGATCGGTAAGAGACATCATAGATCGCACCATATCAAATAGAGTGCGATTACGACGTTCGGACACACCATTTCTCTGAGGTGTTCCAGGCGGCGTGAGTTGTGAAACGATTCCACATTTCCTTAAGTGCGTACCAAATTCGTGACTCAAATATTCTCCTCCACGATCTGATCGTAAGAACTTTATTTTCCTGTCACGTTGATTCTCAACCTCACTCTGAAATTCCTTGAACTTATCAAAGGTTTCAGACTTGTGTTTCATTAGGTAGACATACCCATATCTACTCAAGTCATCAGTGAGAGTGAGAACATAACGATAGCCACCGTGAGCCTCAACACTCATTGGACCGCACACATCAGTATGTATGATTTCCAATAAGTTGGTTGCTCGCTCCATTGTTCCGGAGAATGGAGTCTTGGTCATCTTACCCATGAGGCATGGTTCGCACGTGTCAAATGATTCGTAATCAAGAGACTCCAAAAGTCCATCTGCATGGAGCTTCTTCATGCGTTTGACACCAATGTGACCAAGACGGCAGTGCCACAAGTATGTGGGACTATTGTGTCGCCCCCGATTTGACCGTACACTAATCATGCATGCAAATGTGTACGATCAAGATCAGGGACTCACGGGAAGATATCACAACACAACTCTAAAACATAAATAAATTATACAAGCATCATAATACAAGCCAGGGGCCTCGAGGGCTCGAATACAAGTGCTCGATCACAGACGAGTCAGCGGAAGCAACAATATAGTTAAACAAGTTTGCCTTAAGAAGGCTAGCACAAAAGTAGCAACGATCGAAAAGGCAAGGCCTCCTGCCTGGGACCTCCTACCTACTCCTCGAAGCCGAACTCCATGTAGAATCACCCTCGGGATCTCTACCTCCTGGACTCCAGCATCTGGTTGCGATAATCAGGTATAGAAAGGGGAAAAGAGGGAGAAAAGCAACTGTGAGTACTCATCCAAAGTACTCGCAAGCAAGGAGCTACACTACATATGCATGGGTATATGTGTAAAAGGTCATATCGGTGGACTGAACTGCAGAATGCCAGAATAAGAGGGGGAGAGCTAATCCTGTCGAAGACTACGCTTCTGGCCACCTCCATCTTGCAGCATGTAGAAGAGAGTAGATGGTAAGTTCACCAAGTAGCATCGCATAGCATAATCCTACCCGGCGATCCCCTCCTCGTCGCCCTGTTAGAGAGCGATCACCGGGTTGTATCTGGCACTTGGAAGGGTGTATTTTATTCAGTATCCGGTTCTAGTTGTCATAAGGTCAAGGTACAACTCCGGGTCGTCCTTTTACCGAGGGACACGGCTATTCGAATAGATAAACTTCCCTGCAGGGGTGCACCACATAACCCAACACGCTCGATCCCATTTGGCCGGACACACTTTTCTGGGTCATGCCCGGCCTCGGAAGATCAACACGTCGCAGCCCCACCTAAGCACAACAGAGAGGTCAGCACGCCGGTCTAACCCTATGCGCGCAGGGGTCTGGGCCCATCGCCCTATGCACACCTGCACGTTGCGTACGCGGCCGGAAGCAGACCTAGCCTAGTGGCGTTCCAGTCCAATCCGGCGCGCGCCACTCAGTCGCTGACATCATGAAGGCTTCGGCTGATACCACGACGCCGGGATACCCATAACTACTCCCGCGTAGATGGCTAGTGCGTATAGACCAAATGGCCAGACTCAGATCAAATACCAAGATCTCGTTAAGCGTGTTAAGTATCCGCGAATGCCGACCAGGGCCAGGCCCACCTCTCTCCTAGGTGGTCTCTACCTGCCCTGTCGCTCTGCCACAAAGTAACAGTCGGGGGCCGTCAGGAACCCAGGCCCACCTCTACGGGGATGGAGCCACTTGTCCTTTCAGCCCCCTCATCAGAATCACTTGCGGGTACTCCTCGAGCCGACCCGACTTTAGTCACCACATGTGTCATGTATATAATGTATATAGTATATACCCGTGATCACCTCCCAAAGTGATCATGGCCCAGTAGTTTAGCATGGCGGACGGACAAGAATGTAGGGCCACTGATGGAACCCTAGCATCCTATACTAAGCAGTAGGATAGCAGGTAAAGGTAACAACAGTAGAGGCAAGGGCAGGCTATGCATCAATATAGGATTAACGAAAAGCAGTAACATGCTACATTACTCTAATGCAAGCAGTATAGAGAAGAATAGGCGATATCTGGTGATCAAGGGGGGGGCTTGCCTGGTTGCTCTGGCAAGTAGGAGGGGTCGTCAACTCCGTAGTCGAACTGGGCAGCAGCAGTGTCGGTCTCGTAGTCTACCGGAGAGAAGAGGGGGGAAGAAACAGTAAATACAAGGCAAACATAAGCATGACGATGCGTGACATGACAATGAGCGGTGCTAGGTGTGTCCTAACGCGACAGTAGGTGGTACCGGCGAAGGGGGGGGACATCCGGGAAAGTATTCTCGATGTTTCGCGTTTTCGGACAGACGGACCGGAGGGGGAAAGTTGCGAGTTCGATAGGTTAGGGATGTGTGGTGGACGAACGGACTGCGTATCCGGATTCGTCTCGTCGTTCTGAGCAACTTTCATGTAGAAAGTATTTTCATCTGAGCTACAGTTTATTTTACATGATTTTCTAAAGATTTAATCCTTTTCTGAAATCATTAAATATTTCGAAATTAATTAGATAAAGCTATGGGTACACAGAAGTGTACCCAACTCTGTGTACCCAGCACTATGTACATGTGGCTTACAGGTGGGTCCACTGGGACCAGTTGACCATAGTCAACAGTCCTAGTCAGCAGTCAATTGGGTTGACTGTTGACTAGTCAAATATGACAGGCGGGGCCCCATTGTCATTGCCTGCCTATTTAACTACTAGGATTAGCTTAAACTAACTAAGTAGCTAACAGGTTAATTAACATGATTAATTGGTTAATTAATTTAACTATTTTTTTATTCTGTTATTATTATTTTTATAATTTTTTTATTCGTTTAATTTCCTTAAACGTTTTGGGGCTGGTCCCACGTGCAGTGGCACACAGGCCATAGCAGGTGTGGGTGCTGGATCAGGGCGTGGCCAGCAGGCGGGGGGTGGTGTTGGGTGCGGGGCCGCACCCACGGCGAGGCGCACCGGCCGGCCACGGGCACCACAGCGCGGGCAAGCGCGCGGCGCGGCAAGGGCCAGCAACTGGGGAAGGCAGCGGGCGATGAGCGGGGCATGGCTGCGAGCGTGCGGGAGCGCGCCCATGGGCGTGGGCGGATGCGGTGAGCGCGAACTCCAGTGAGCTCGGCCACGGCGACGTACGACGTCAACGGCGACGGATCCACGCGAAGGAGGAGGGGGCTCGACGGAGGGGCTCACCAGCCCTGTAGTGGTGCAAACGCGTGCTCGGGGAGGGCCATAGTCACGGGGAGATGGCGCGCGCCGGCGACGGGGACGGCGAGGCGGCGACGTCCAGCTCGGGGGGGGGGGGGGGGGGGGGGAAGTAGCGCGAGGGAGGGGCGGGGACGGCGCGGTCCGGTGCGACGGGGGGAGTTTGGGGCGAGGTGGCGGCGGGACGCGCCGGGCGGCGGCGTCGCGATGTTGGGAGTGAGCGATGTGCGCCTGCGTCGTGGAGGGCGGCGGTGCTAAGGGAGAGCGAGGGGAAGGGAGGTCGGGCGTGGAGGCGCCTGGCGGCGGGGGGGAGGCGCCAGGGGCGCGATCCAGATGTGGATCGTGGGGGGAACGGGGATCGTGGGGGAACGAGGTGGGAGTGGGGGTAGCAGTTAGGGTTTGGTCGGGGGAGCCGGGCCATATAGGCCAGGGAGGGGTGCGGGGAGTGGGCCGGCTGGGCCGACTGGCTCCTTCGGCCAACTGGGCCAAGGCCTAGTCGGAGGGGGGCTTCTTTTATTTCTTTAGCTTTGTTTTCTGTTTTCTTTTCTTTATATATTTTCTTTTCTATTTTATTCTTTTAATTCCTGTTTTATAAAATATAAATACAACTCCTAAATTAATATTATAATTTATTCTACTACCCCAAAAAGTTTGACACCTAATTAAAATAGTTTGCATTATTATTATTTTTAAAAGGCATTTAATTAATTGTCATAGCTGCTGTTTTAATTACTTTAGAGCCTTTAAACATTTTATTAAAGTGTGGTTTCTCCACAATAATTACCTATGCATTATTTGGCAACACCCCAACAGTTTAGTTTTAATATTTGAAAATCTTTACCGTTTGACTTTATTTTAAGTTTGAATTTCGAATCGATTTTGAACTAACACGAGATTAACAACAGTAATCGTGGTGACATGGCATCATTAACGTGGGATTACTGTAGCCTAATTATCCGGGCGTCACAATTCTCCTCCACTACAAGAAATCTCGTCCCGAGATTTAAGAGGTAGTGAAAGGGGGAAAGGTTTGGTAAAGAATCTAGTGGGTCTTCTCATTCTGGCTTGCTCTTCTCGAAGAGGCCGGTCCAATACATTGATGTCTTCATTTCTCTGCTTCAGGTCATCATGATGAAGTCGGCATCCTTTCTTCGGGAACTCCATCATATTTATGGAAGAATAAAGGGGGCATTCCGGGAGAACAGATCTCTGCAAGGTCGACTATCTGGTCAATAACATCGAGGAAGGTAGCGGAAGTAACTCTCGAATTGAAACTTAAGAAAATATCGGGAGCAAAGTAAGGAGGTACCATGGGAAGTTTCAAGCGGGCAGGCAATCATTCGATGCCTGAAATAGGGCGTGAAAGGGGCTCAATGCAACGAAAATCAGTATTGTGCATGATACCAGAATTGATCACTAGGAAGGTGGCCCGTGAATTACATACGAAATCAAGCGCGAGGAATAACTTTGGGAACAGGGGTGTACAAGAGAGTCAGGTTTCGATCTTGTGGAACTGTGGGTTATGGGCCCACCATGTGGTTAAAGTAGGAAGGGCGGTGACATCTTGCACGATCATGATAGCAAGGAATGTCAGAGGGTAGCCTGTCAGTTATATGTCAGCAACATCGTCGGTACCAAGGGCGAGGGACGAAGAGAACCATTTTCCTGCTCGTTGAAACGAGGCGGACCATTAGGCAAAGTTCTCGTCCATCGGTGGTTACCGGAAATGTCACCAACAATAGTAACAGGGTCTTACTGACAGAGTTGTACACCGAGGTGTTTACATAAGCAGGAGAATATTACTGCTTAGATCATATAGATCACCAGAAAGGTTAAACCAAACAATGGAAAGGAAAATATGATTATCAGATTAAACAGAAGAATGGAAAGGAAAATGTGTTTAAACACATATTTCAAGGGTATATCCTTCCCAAGGACAAGCAGAGCATGATATCCATGACACGATATAATGTAGAAAACTCTTTAGGTACGGGAGAGAATTTTCATGACATTACCCATACAACGGTGTTTGGATAATTGAGCAGGAAACATTTAGCATTGGGCTTCAAATGTTCCTGTTGAAAATCGGAGTACCATAGACATGCTTCGAGATAGCATTGACATGGTCATTAGGTAAGATCAGGCTATGGATACACAAAGGATCCATCAGGAATGACTTACAGAATAAGTCTTACATTTTCCCTATGGAAGAATGGATAACCTCGCTAAAAAGGAAACTATAACAATAGGTCCTCCGGCCAGGTGTGCTAGGCATGACATCACCTTACCAGGTCACATGAAGACCAATGTTATAACTCTTGGAAAATGTTCCAACCATCATATCTGACCGAGACTCAGATCTGATTGGTGTCAGAACATCTCAGACTCAAAATGGCTGAGAGAAAAAGGTGCAACACAAATTAACGAGATGACATTGCAAGATTATCGGGAAATGAACTATGGAAGCGAGTTCCGAACAAGGGTTCATAATTAAATCCAGGAGAGGTGAGGAGGTGACTGATTGACTCAGCGACAATCCATTGAGATTTCCAAAAGATGGATTTCCACAACTATGTGAACAAGGAGATAACATTAGCTAGATCGAATGACTTAATGATGTATGCTCGAGGAAAACATACACAACTAAACATTGGTTGAAAGGTGCACCCGAATATGGGCTTAGGTAGAATGATCAATGTTAGAACGGTGATTCGATAACCAATGGTCTAAGAATGAAATATCGACCATTAACTTCAAAGCAATAGGGTTGCTAGAAGTTTTGAAGTCGCACATCATAGTTCAATTGTCGGTTTTCCGGTTAGAAACAACACGGGGATCAGAAAACAAATGGAGATGGCGAGAAGTATTACTATATCAACAATTCTCAAGAGGTGGAGAAATTCTCACAATATCCTTGACATAAAATATGGTAATACTCCAAGGTAGAACATAACATAAGCTGGTTAGCAAGGAGCTCCATAACATGATCAAGTTTGTGATGAAAGGAATGTAAGGATGTTGTCGCTGGTAACTCAAATTACCAAGGAACGAGGATGGCACTTATCGTCAAGAATTCCATTGATATCCTGGAAGGAGTCAAAATGTTGATGATGATCACGACATTTTGTTGTCGAGGGGATCCACGAAGAAGCAATTGATCAGCGACTGCATCAAGCAAAAGGACTGATGCAACAAAAGATTATCGGAGCCACAGATACTACACAAACTCGGGGTCAAGTTTGTTGTTCGAGGTGAAACGATATGACGAGGAAAATCGACGTAAGCTTAGCTCAACGTCGAAGGTGGTGCTCCGGGAGTAAGGACCAGGTAGCACAGTTAAAATCATCAAGATAATGATATAGCCGAGCAGGCTAGGGATGACGTGATCGAGTACGAACTCGTAAGCAAAGGAGATTACTAAGAGTTGTTTAATCGTGATGCGGACTCGATTCAGTTATCGATGTCCTTGAGTGTTTAATAACTCGGAGCCCGTGAAAAATTGGAATCAATGAGAATGTAATACTAGATGGAGAACTCATAATAAGTTATGCAGTTCCGTGATAATCTCGAGATACCAGGGGGGTAATACTCGACGACAAACCAAAGTAGAGGTTGGACGGAGGTATTGCTCTGCAGAGGACAAGTGCTTAAACTTGCACGAGAAATGGTATTTAAAGGAGAACATGGTCAGGACCACGATTGAAAAAAGGCCAGATCCCAGACATAAGATGAACTTATACCCAGGGAATAATTAATTTAAGAGAAGCTTTTAATGATAAGATCTACATCGTGTCCATGGGCATGAACACAAAGTTCAAGGTCGACTCCCACTTCTCCAATGCATAACCTTTCATTCACTTCTCGCATTTTCAAAAATGACATTAGTTGTCGAAAGTTTTACCTGGTGCAATACCAGATAAGTATGTCCCGCGAAATCTTTCGGGTTCACACAGATTTAAGAAAGGCCTAGGTTCAACCCATCGGGGCATCGTAGAAAGATATACTACAAACTTCGGAGTAAATAATACAAGCTCGAAAGTAGAGCATGGTTCACAAAGCAGAGGATACAATTTACCAAAGGCATTATGTATCCGAGGAAAAGCTCACAAGCTTATTTAATATGGATGACATTGTCGGATAAAATCCGACAAAAGGGTCTGGTGGTCCACAAGGGATCTGATGTGAGCATCAGTACTCAACCAGAGGAAGAAAGAATGCAAGGAGATCAGATTATAGAAACAACTGACTAACTCAAAATCTCAAATGCAAAGGAATTATGAATTCCAAGACAAGGGGTCAGAAGCAATGCTCTGATTAGGGATGGATAAGTCGAGTAAACTTACGGATACAATCGATGGTAAATTTGATTAGTCGAGATCCAGCTCACGTTTAAAATGACGTCTGAGCCGGAAGGATGAATTCTAGGATCTGATTGAGGATTGCGAGCTTTCGCAACAAATTGAATCAACGGACTCAAAATGATAATGACAAGAGATGCCAATAAGATTTAGACTTATGGGATTAACCATAATGCAAGCAAGTAAGAATTTCAAGAGCAATAGGCTACTCAGGATTTCGGAAGTTCAAATAGTATTTTGAAGACTTTTGTGAAATACATGAATCAACTGGGGATGAGCAAATATCCGGTGAGTGCTAGAAAGTATCCTTAATGGTATTCATGTGGCAAAGAACAGCAAGGCAGTAAGCTCAAAGGATTCTCGGAGCAGCAAAGAGAATTTCGGGGTATCTTGTAATAACAAGATCAACTGGGAAACATTGTATGAATGGCTAGTATACGTGGCTATCCATAGGAGTTTATCGTTGAAAGGGAATTGCAAAAGCGATGAACACAAGTTCTCGGGTTATCAGCGGAGAGTATCTTCAGGGTCTTCACGTGCAGCAGACGATCATCAGTAATAAGGGGCTCTCCGGGTGAAAGTGATAACGAGATCCTAATGTCAGATTTAGCAAAATTCAATTAACCCGAATAGAAGAGAGATCAGAGTCCCAGAGTAAAGGTCGAGGAGTAAAAGATCCTAGTACCACCCAATGGCGACGTGGGCCCGTAAGACACACAGCCATGTTAGTAAAAGTTTTTCAATGACTAGACTCGACTTCGGCCAAGGAGTTGGAAAGGGGGATTCCTACAGGCAGTCGGCTCTGATACCAACTTGTGACGCCCCCGATTTGACCGTACACTAATCATGCACGCAAATGTGTACGATCAAGATCAGGGACTCACGGGAAGATATCACAACACAACTCTAAAACATAAATAAGTCATACAAGCATCATAATACAAGCCAGGGGCCTCGAGGGCTCGAATACAAGTGCTCGATCACAGACGAGTCAGCGGAAGCAACAATATCTGAGTACAGACATAAGTTAAACAAGTTTGCCTTAAGAAGGCTAGCACAAAAGTAGCAACGATCGAAAAGGCAAGGCCTCCTGCCTGGGACCTCCTAACTACTCCTCGAAGCCGAACTCCATGTAGAATCATCCTCGGGATCTCTAGCTCCTGGACTCCAGCATCTGGTTGCGACAATCAGGTATAGAAAGGGGAAAAGAGGGAGAAAAGCAACCGTGAGTACTCATCCAAAGTACTCGCAAGCAAGGAGCTACACTACATATGCATGGGTATATGTGTAAAGGGCCATATCGGTGGACTGAACTGCAGAATGCCAGAATAAGAGGGGGATAGCTAATCCTGTCGAAGACTACGCTTCTGGCCACCTCCATCTTGCAGCATGTAGAAGAGAGTAGATGGTAAGTCCACCAAGTAGCATCGCATAGCATAATCCTACCCGGCGATCCCCTCCTCGTCGCCCTGTTAGAGAGCGATCACCGGGTTATATCTGGCACTTGGAAGGGTGTGTTTTATTAAGTATCCAGTTCTAGTTGTCATAAGGTCAAGGTACAACTCCGGGTCGTCCTTTTACCGAGGGACACGGCTATTCGAATAGATAAACTTCCCTGCAGGGGTGCACCACATAACCCAACACGCTCGATCCCATTTGGCCGGACACACTTTTCTGGGTCATGCCCGGCCTCGGAAGATCAACACGTCGCAGCCCCACCTAAGCACAACAGAGAGGTCAGCACGCCGGTCTAACCCTATGCGCGCAGGGGTCTGGGCCCATCGCCCTATGCACACCTGCACGTTGCGTACGCGGCCGGAAGCAGACCTAGCCTAGTGGCGTTCCAGTCCAATCCGGCGCGCGCCACTCAGTCGCTGACGTTACGAAGGCTTCGGCTGATACCACGACGCCGGGATACCCATAACTACTCCCGCGTAGATGGCTAGTGCGTATAGACCAAATGGCCAGACTCAGATCAAATACCAAGATCTCGTTAAGCGTGTTAAGTATCCACGAACGCCGACCAGGGCCAGGCCCACCTCTCTCCTAGGTAGTCTCTACCTGCCCTGTCGCTCCGCCACAAAGTAACAGTCGGGGGCCGTCAGGAACCCAAGCCCACCTCTACCGGGATGGAGCCACCTGTCCTTTCAGCCCCCTCATCAGAATCACTTGCGGGTACTCCTCGAGCCGACCCGACTTTAGTCACCACATGTGTCATGTATATAATGTATATAGTATATACCCGTGATCACCTCCCAAAGTGATCACGGCCCAGTAGTTTAGCATGGCAGACGGACAAGAGTGTAGGGCCACTGATGGAACCCTAGCATCCTATACTAAGCAGTAGGATAGCAGGTAAAGGTAACAATAGTAGAGGCAAGGGCAGGCTATGCATCAGTATAGGATTAACGAAAAGCAGTAACATGCTACATTACTCTAATGCAAGCAGTATAGAGAAGAATAGGCGATATCTGGTGATCAAGGGGGGGGCTTGCCTGGTTGCTCTGGCAAGTTGGAGGGGTCGTCAACTCCGTAGTCGAACTGGGCAGCAGCAGTGTCGGTCTCGTAGTCTACCGGAGAGAAGAGGGGAAAGAAACAGTAAATACAAGGCAAACATAAGCATGGCGATGCGTGACATGACAATGAGCGGTGCTAGGTGTGTCCTAACGCGACAGTAGGTGGTACCGGCGAAGGGGAACATCCGGGAAAGTATTCCCGATGTTTCGCGTTTTCGGACAGATGACCGGAGGGGGAAAGTTGTGAGTTCGATAGGTTAGGGATGTGTGGTGGACGAACGGACTGCGTATCCGGATTTGTCTCGTCGTTCTGAGCAACTTTCATGTAGAAAGTATTTTCATCTGAGCTACGGTTTATTTTATATGATTTTCTAAAGATTTAATCCTTTTCTGAAATCATTAAATATTTCGAAATTAATTAGATAAAGCTATGGGTACACAGAATTGTACCCAGCACTATGTACATGTGGCTTATAGGTGGGTCCACTGGGACCAGTTGACCATAGTCAATAGTCCTAGTCAGCAGTCAATTGGGTTGACTGTTGACTAGTCATTGCCAGCCTATTTAACTACTAGGATTAGCTTAAACTAACTAAGTAGCTAACAGGTTAATTAACATGATTAATTGGTTAATTAATTTAACTATTTTTTATTCTGTTATTATTATTTTTATAATTTTTTTATTCGTTTAATTTCCTTAAACGTTTTGGGGCTGGTCCCACGTGCAGTGGCACACAGGCCATAGCAGGTGTGGGTGCTGGATCAGGGCGTGGCCAGCAGGCGGGGGGTGGTGTTGGGTGCGGGGCCGCACCCACGGCGAGGCGCACCGGCCGGCCACGGGCACCACGGCGCCGGCAAGCGCGCGGCGCGGCAAGGGCCAGCAACTGGGGAAGGCAGCGGGCGATGAGCGGGGCATGGCTGCGAGCGTGCGGGAGCGCGCCCATGGGCGTGGGCGGATGCGGTGAGCGCGAACTCCAGTGAGCTCGGCCACGGCGACGTACGACGTCAACGGCGACGGATCCACGCGAAGGAGGAGGGGGATCGACGGAGGGCTCACCAGCCCTGTAGTGGTGCAAACGCGTGCTCGGGAGGGCCGTAGTCACGGGGGGATGGCGCGCGCCGGCGACGGGGACGGCGAGGCGGCGACGTCCAGCTCGGGGGGGGAGTAGCCCGAGGGACAGGCGGGGACGGCGCGGTCCGGTGCGACGGGGGCGAGTTTGGGGCGAGGTGGCGGCGGGACGCGCCGGGCGGCGGCATCGCGACGTCGGGAGTGAGCGATGTGCGCCTGCGTCGTGGAGGGCGGCGGTGCTAAGGGAGAGCGAGGGGAAGGGAGGTCGGGCGTGGAGGCGCCTGGCGGCGGGGGGGAGGCGCCAGGGGCGCGATCCAGATGTGGATTGTGGGGGGAACGGGGATCGTGGGGGAACGAGGTGGGAGTGGGGGTAGCAGTTAGGGTTTGGTCGGGGGAGCCGGGCCATATAGGCCAGGGAGGGGTGCGGGGAGTGGGCCGGCTGGGCCGACTGGCTCCTTCGGCCAACTGGGCCAAGGCCCAGTCGGAGGGGGGCTTCTTTTATTTCTTTAGCTTTGTTTTCTGTTTTCTTTTCTTTATATATTTTCTTTTCTATTTTATTATTTTAATTCCTGTTTTATAAAATATAAATACAACTCCTAAATTAATATTATAATTTATTCTACTGCCCCAAAAAGTTTGACACCTAATTAAAATAGTTTGCATTATTATTATTTTTAAAAGGCATTTAATTAATTGTCATAGCTGTTGTTTTAATTACTTTAGAGCCTTTAAACATTTTATTAAAGTGTGGTTTCTCCACAATAATTACCTATGCATTATTTGGCAACACCCCAACAGTTTAGTTTTAATATTTGAAAATCTTTACCGTTTGACTTTATTTTAAGTTTGAATTTCGAATCGATTTTGAACTAACACGAGATTAACAACAGTAATCGTGGTGACGTGGCATCATTAACGTGGGATTACTGTACCCTAATTATCCGGGTGTCACAACTATCATTATCAACCTTACATCTTTTGGTATTCACGCTATGAATATGTGTAACATTACGTTCGATATTCATTATGAATAAACCATTAACCAGCGGGGCATGACCATAAAACATATCTCTCAAATAAATAGAACAACCATTATTCTCGGATTTAAATGAGTAGCCATCTCGAATTAAACGAGATCCTGATACAATGTTCATGCTCAAAGCTGGCACTAAATAATAATTATTGAGGTTTAAAACTAATCCCGGAGGTAAATGTAGAGGTAGCGTGCCGACGGCGATCACATCGACCTTGGAACCATTCCCGACGCGCATCGTCACCTCGTCCTTCGCCAGTCTCCGCTTATTCCGCAGCTCCTGTTTTGAGTTACAAATATGAGCAACCGCACCGGTATCAAATACCCAGGAGCTACTACGAGTACTCGTAAGGTACACATCAATTACATGTATATCACATATACCTTTGGTGTTGCCGGCCTTCTTGTCCGCTAAGTATTTGGGGCAGTTCCGCTTCCAGTGACCACTTCCCTTGCAATAAAAGCACTCAGTCTCAGGCTAGGGTCCATTCCTTGGCTTCTTTCCGGCAACTGGCTTACCGGGCGCGGCAACTCCCTTGCCGTCTTTCTTGAAGTTCTTCTTACCCTTGCCTTTCTTGAACTTAGTGGTTTTATTCACCATCAACACTTGATGTTCCTTTTTGATCTCCACCTCCGCTGATTTCAGCATTGAATATACCTCAGGAATGGTCTTTTCCATCCCCTGCATATTGAAGTTCATCACGAAGCTCTTGTAGCTCGGTGGAAGCGACTGAAGGATTCTGTCAATGACCGCGTCATCCGGGAGATTAACTCCCAGCTGAGACAAGCGGTTGTGTAACCCAGACATTTTGAGTATGTGCTCACTGACAGAACTATTTTCCTCCATTTTACAACTGAAGAACTTGTCGAAGACTTCATATGTCTCGACTCGGCCATGAGCTTGGAAAACCATTTTCAGCTCTTCGAACATCTCATATGCTCCGTGTTTCTCAAAACGCTTTTGGAGCCCCGGTTCTAAGCTGTAAAGCATGCCGCATTGAACGAGGGAGTAATCATCAGCACGTGATTGCCAAGCGTTCATAACGTCTTGGTTCTCTGGGATTGGTGCTTCACCTAGCGGTGCTTCTAGGACATAATCTTTCTTGGCAGCTATGAGGATGATCCTCAGGTTCCGGACCCAGTCCGCATAGTTGCTGCCATCATCTTTCAGCTTGGTTTTCTCTAGGAACGCGTTGAAGTTGAGGGCAACGTGGGCCATTTGATCTACAAGACATATTGTAAAGATTTTAGACTAAGTTCATGATAATGAAGTTCATCTAATCAAATTATTCAATGAACTCCCACTCAGATAGACATCCCTCTAGTCATCTAAGTGAAACATGATCCGAGTTAACTAGGCCGTGTCCGATCACGTGAGACGGACTAGTCAATGTCGGTGAACATCTTCATGTTGATCGTATCTTCTATACGACTCATGCTCGACCTTTCGGTCTTCCGTGTTCCGAGGCCATGTCTGTATATGCTAGGCTCGTCAAGTCAACCTAAGTGTATTGCGTGTGTTCCGAGGCCATGTCTGTACATGCTAGGCTCGTCAACACCCGTTGTATGCGAACGTTAGAATCTATCACACCCGATCATCACGTGGTGCTTCGAAACAACGAACCTTCGCAATGGTGCATAGTTAGGGGGAACACTTTCTTGAAATTATTATAAGGGATCATCTTACTTACTACCGTCGTTCTAAGCAAATAAGATGCAAAACATGATAAACATCACATGCAATCAAATAGTGACATGATATGGCCAATATCATTTTGCTCCTTTGATCTCCATCTTCGGGGCGCCATGATCATCTTCGTCACCGTCATGACACCACGATCTCCATCATCGTGTCTTCATGAAGTTGTCACGCCAACGATTACTTCTACTTCTATGGCTAACGTGTTTAGCAATAAAGTAAAGTAATTTACATGGCGTTATTCAATGACACGCGGGTCATGCAAAAATAAAGACAACTCCTATGGCTCCTGCCGGTTGTCATACTCATCGACATGCAAGTCGTGATTCCTATTACAAGAACATGATCAATCTCATACATCACATATATCTCATTCATCACATCCTTTTTGGTCATATCACATCACAAGGCATATGCTGCAAAAACAAGTTAGACGTCCTCTAATTGTTGTTGCAAGTTTTTACGTGGCTTCTATAGGTTCTAGCAAGAACGTTTCTTACCTACGTAAAACCACAATGTGATATGCCAATTTCTATTTACCCTTCATAAGGACCCTTTTCATCGAATCCGTTTCGACTAAAGTGGGAGAGACAGACACCCGCTAGCCACCTTATGCAACTAGTGCATGTCAGTCGGTGGAACCTGTCTCACGTAAGCGTACGTGTAAGGTCGGTCCGAGCCGCTTCATCCCACAATGCCGCCGAAACAAGATAAGACTAGTAGTGGCAAGGAAATTGACAACATCTACGCCCACAACAAGTTTGTGTTCTACTCGTGCATAGAAACTACGCATAGGCCTGGCTCCGATACCACTGTTGGGGATCGTAGCAGAAATTTAAAATTTTCTACGCATCACCAAGATCCATCTATGGAGTTTACTAGCAATGAGAGGGAAGGAGTGCATCTACATACCCTTGTAGATCGCGAGCGGAAGCGTTCAAGTGAACGGGGTTGATGGAGTCGTACTCGTGATCCAAATCACCGATGACCGAGCGCCGAACGGACGGCACCTCCGCGTTCAACACACGTACGGAGCAGCGACGTCTCCTCCTTCTTGATCCAGCAAGGGGGGAGGAGAGGTTGATGGATATCCAGCAGCACGACGGCGTGGTGGTGGAAGTAGCGGGGATCCCGGCAGGGCTTCGCCAAGCGCAAACGGGAGGGAGAGGTGTCACGGGAGGGAGGGGGAGGCGCCAGGGGCTAGGGTACTGCTGCCCTCCCTCCCCCCCACTATATATAGGGGTCCTGGGGGGCGCCAGCCCCCTGGAGATCCCATTTGAGGGGGGGGCGGCGGCCAAGGGGTGGCTTCCCCCCAAGCCAAGTGGGGGGCGCCCCCACCCCTAGGGTTTCCAACCCTAGGCGCAGGGGGGCCCAAGGGGGGGCACACCAGCCCACCAGGGGCTGGTTCCCCTCCCACTTCAGCCCATGGGGCCCTCCGGGATAGGTGGCCCCACCCGGTGGACCCCCGGGACCCTTCCTGTGGTCCCGGTACAATACCGATAACCCCCGAAACTTTCCCGATGGCCGAAACTGGACTTCCTATATATAATTCTTCACCTCCGGACCATTCTGGAACTCCTCGTGACGTCCGGGATCTCATTCGGGACTCCGAACAACTTTCAGGTTTCCGCATACTAATATCTCTACAACCCTAGCGTCACCGAACCTTAAGTGTGTAGACCCTACGGGTTCGGGAGACATGCAGACATGACCGAGACGACTCTCCGGTCAATAACCAACAGCGGGATCTGGATACCCATGTTGGCTCCCACATGTTCCACGATGATCTCATCGGATGAACCACGATGTCGAGGATTCAATCAATCCCGTATACAATTCCCTTTGTCAATCGGTATGTTACTTGCCCGAGATTCGATCGTCGGTATCCCAATACCTTGTTCAATCTCGTTACTGGCAAGTCTCTTTACTCGTACCGTAATGCATGATCCCGTGGCTAACTCCTTATTCACATTGAGCTCATTATGATGATGCATTACCGAGTGGGCCCAGAGATACCTCTCCGTCATACGGAGTGACAAATCCCAGTCTCGATCCGTGTCAACCCAACAGACACTTTCAGAGATACCTGTAGTGTACCTTTATAGTCACCCAGTTACGTTGTGACGTTTGGTACACCCAAAGCACTCCTACGGCATCCGGGAGTTACACGATCTCATGGTCTAAGGAAAAGATACTTGACATTGGAAAAAGCTCTAGCAAACGAACTACACGGTCTTTGCGCTATGCTTAGGATTGGGTCTTGTCCATCACATCATTCTCCTAATGATGTGATCCCGTTATCAGTGACATCCAATGTCCATAGTCAGGAAACCATGACTATCTGTTGATCAACGAGCTAGTCAACTAGAGGCTTACTAGGGACACGTTGTGGTCTATGTATTCACACATGTATTACGATTTCCGGATAACACAATTATAGCATGAACAATAGACAATTATCATGAACAAGGAAATATAATAATAACCATTTTATTATTGCCTCTAGGGCATATTTCCAACAATGATCACCATCGTCACCGGCTTGACACCTTGATCTCCATCGTAGCATCGTTGTCGTCTCGCCAACTATTGCTTCTACGACTATCGCTACCGCTTAGTGATAAAGTAAAGCAATTACATGGCGATTGCATTTCATACAATAAAGCGACAACCATAAGGCTCCTGCCAGTTGCCGATAACGGTTACAAAACATGATCATCTCATACAACAATTTATATCTCGTCACGTCTTGACCATATCACATCACAACATGCCCTGCAAAAACAAGTTAGACGTCCTCTACTTTGTTGTTGCAAGTTTTGCATGGCTGCTACGGGCTTCTAGCAAGAACCGTTCTTACCTACGCATCAAAACCACAACGATTTTTTTGTCAAGTGTGCTGTTTTAACCTTCAACAAGGACCGGGCGTAGTCAAACTCGATTCAACTAAAGTTGGAGAAACAGACACCCGCCAGCCACCTGTGTGCGAAGCACGTCAGTAGAACCAGTCTCATGAACGCGGTCATGTAATGTCGGTCCGGGATGCTTCATCCAACAATACCGCCGAATCAAAGTAAGACGTTGCTGGTAAGCAGTATGACTATTATCGCCCACAACTCTTTGTGTTCTACTCGTGCATATAACATCTACGCATAGACCTGGCTCGGATGCCACTGTTGGGGAACGTAGTATTTCAAAAAAAATCCTACGATCACGCAAGATCTATCTAGGAGAAGCATAGCAACGAGCGGGGAGAGTGTGTCCACGTACCCTCGTAGACCGAAAGCGGAAGCATTTAGTAACGCGGTTGATGTAGTCGAACGTCTTCGCAATCCAACCGATCCAAGCACCGAACGTACGGCACCTCCGCGTTCAGCACATGTTCAGCTCGATGACATCCCTCGAGCTCTTGATCCAGTTGAGGATGAGGGAGAGTTCCGTCAGCACGATGGCGCGGCGATGGTGATGATGAAGTTACCGGCGCAGGGCTTCGCCTAAGCACTACGACGATATGACCGAGGTGTGTAACTGTGGAGGGGGCACCACACACGGCTAAGAGAAACTTTGGTGTACCTTTGGGGTGCCCCCCTCCCACGTATTTAAAGAAGGGGGGAAGAGGAGGCCGGCCCTAGAGGGGGAGCGCCAAGGGGGGGAGTCCTACTTGGACTCCCGGTCCAAGTAGGATTCGCCCCCCCCCCTTTCCTATTCCAACTAGGAGAAGGAGGGAAGGGAGAAGAGGGGAGAAGGAAAGGGGGGGCCCAAACCTAGTCCAATTCGGTTTGGGCTTGGGGGGCACGCGCCTCCACCTGGCCGCTGCCTCCTCTCTCCACTAGGGCCCATGAAGGCCCATTAACTCCCCGGGGGTTCCGGTAACCTCCCGGTACTCCGGAAAAATGCCCGAACATCCCGGAACCATTCTGATGTCCAAATGCAACCTTCCAATATATCAATCTTTATGTCTCGGCCATTTCGAGAGTCCTCGTCATGTTCGTGATCTCATCCGGGACTCCGAACAAACTTCGAATCATCAAATCACATAACTCATAATACAAATCGTCATCGAACGTTAAGCGTGCGGACCCTACGGGTTCGAGAACTATGTAGACATGACCGAGACACATCTCTGGTCAATAACCAATAGCGGAACCTGGATGCTCATATTGGCTCCTACATATTCTACGAAGATCTTTATTGGTCAAACCGCATAACAACATACGTTGTTCCCTTTGTCATCAGTATGTTACTTGCCCGAGATTCGATCGTTGGTATCATCATACCTAGTTCAATCTCGTTACTGGCAAGTCTCTTTACTAGTTCCGTAATGCATCATCCCGTAACTAACTCATTAGTCACATTGCTTGCAAGGCTTATAGTGATGTGCATTACCGAGAGGGCCCAAAGATACCTCTCCGATAGAGTGACAAATCCTAATCTTGATCTATGCCAATCCAACAAACACCTTCGGAGACACCTGTAGAGCATCTTTATAATCACCCAGTTACGTTGTGACGTTTGATAGCACACAAGGTGTTCCTCCGGTATTCGGGAGTTGCATAATCCCATAGTCAGAGGAACATGTATAAGTCATGAAGAAAGCAATAGCAATAAAACTAAACGATCAGAATGCTAAGCTAACGGATGGGTCTTGTCCATCACATCATTCTCTAATGATGTGATCCCGTTCATCAAATGACAACACATGTCTATGGCTAGGAAACTTAACCATCTTTGATTAACGAGCTAGTCAAGTAGAGGCATACTAGGGACACTTTGTTTGTCTATGTATTCACACATGTACTAAGTTTCCGGTTAATACAATTCTAGCATGAATAATAAACATTTATCATGATATAAAGAAATGTAAATAACAACTTTATTATTGCCTCTAGGGCATATTTCCTTCACCGAATCGCTCATGTAGCGACTGAGGGCTGTCAGTATCTTCCATGCTAGATGGGTTATTCTCATGATGAGTGTTTATTCACTTGTCATTCACGAGAAAGTGGCTGGTAATCGGGATGCCCAGTCCTATGATCAAAATCAAAATTATAATAATGAAACAAAACTCCCCCGAATTGTTATTGGTATGGAGGGTACCCGAGGATTCGGCTAGCCATGGCTTGTGTTTGTTGGTGGAGGGGGAGTAAAACTTTACCATTCTGTCTGGGAATCGCCTATAATGTGTCTAGCATGGAAGATGGTGAGAATTCTTGGTTGTTGCATTGACAATGAAAGCATACCTCTCAAAAATTATATTCATCTCTGTTTTAAAAAGCTTCGAGCTCTGGCACCTCTGCAAATCTCTGCTTCCCTCTACGAAGGGCCTATCTATTTACTCTTATTGTTGATCATCATCTTCTCATTAAAGCACCAGCTGGAGAGCGCTATTTTCATTTTTATGCTTTCTTTTTAGTTGTTGTTGAGTATGACTGTGACTGGATTTGCCATGAATTACAATGTCCAGACAGTCCTTGAACCTCAGGGGTGCTCTGCATTTATGTTTTGCGGTCTCAGAAAGGGCTTGCGAGATACCATTTTGCCATATTATATCATGATTGTTTTGAAAAATTGTTGTCATATGAGATATCTTATGATTACTCGCTAGTTTGTTATGCTATTGATATGAGTAAATGTGAGACCTAAGTGTTATTGTGAATATGGTTAGTTCATGATCCTTGTTGAAAACCAGAACATTTGTTAGACATATTTGCAACAACAGGATCAAACAGAGTTTGTAAAAGTTTTTCTTTGTCACTTTTAGTTTGTCAACTGAATTGTTTGAGGACAAGCAATAGGTTAAGCTTAGGGGAGTTGATACGTCTCCATATTATCTACTTTTCCAAACTCTTTTGCCCTTGTTTTGGACTCTAATTTGCATGATTTGAATGAAACTAACCCAGACTGACGCTGTTTTCAGCAAAATTGCCATGGTGTTATTTTTGTGCAGAATCAAAGTTCTCGGATTGACCTGAAAATTTATGGAGAATATTTTTATAATATATAAATAATAATGGCGGAAAAAGATACCCGAGGGGGGCCACCCAGGAGCCACAAGCTTTGGGGGCATGCCTCCCAGGCTTGTGGGCCCCTGGAGCTCCGGCAACCCTAACTCCAACTCCATATATACCTATTCACGGGAAAAAAATCAGAGAGAAGGATTCATCATGTTTTACGATACGTAGCTGCCGCCACCTCCTGTTCTTCATCGGGAGGGCTGATCTGGAGTCCGTTTTGGGCTCCGGAGGGTGGAAATCGACACCGTCGTCATCATCAACCTTCCTCCATCACCAATTTCATGATGCTCACCGCTGGGAGTGAGTAATTTCTTCGTAGGCTTGCTGGACGGTGATGGGTTGGATAAGATTTATCATGTAATCGAGTTAGTTTTGTTAGGGTTTGATCCTTAGTATCCACTATGTTCTGAGATTGATGTTGCTATGACTTTGCTATGCTTAATGCTTGTCACTAGGGCCCGAGTGCCATGATTTCAGACCTGAACCTATTATATTTTCATGAATATATGTGTGTTCTTGATCCTATCTTGCAAGTTATAGACACTTATTACGAGTTATGATCCACATACCCCAAGGTGACAATAATTGGGATTCTTTCCGGTGGTTGACGTAGTTTGAGGAGTTCATGTATTCACTAAGTGCTAATGCTTTGTTCCGGTTCTCTATTGAAAGGAGGTCTTAATATCCCTTAGTTTTCTTATGGACCCCACTGTCACGGGAGGATAGGAGAAAAGATGTCATGCAAATTATTTTCCATAAGCACGTATGACTATATACGGAATACATGCCTACATTACATTGATGAATTGGAGCTAGTTCTGTGTCACCCTAGGTTATGACTGCTACATGATGAATATTATCCAACACAATTATACATCGCTGATCCAATACCTACGAGCTTTTCATACATTGATCTTTGCTAAGTTACTGTCGCCGTGCTGCTGTTACAATCACTACAAAATTGTTGCTGTTACTATTGTCACTGTTACCATTACTTCCATACTACTTTGCTACTAAATATTTCGCTGCAGATATTAAGTCTTTCAGGTGTGGTTGAATTGACAACTCAACTGCTAATACTCGTGAATATTATCAATAAATTTGGGTTGAATACTCTACCCTCGAAAACTGTTGTGATCCCCTATACTTGTGGGTTATCAGTCAACGGCCCGACAGCGCAGCCGGAGATAGCCGGAGACGCTCCTCCGCGTCAAGCCGAAGCCCGCGTCCCCTCCCCGCTCTCCCCTGTGCAACCGCGACGTCCAAATCAGACCCCGCGTGAAGGAGGAACCCCTCTCGCCGCTGCCTCGACGCGTGAAGGAGGAACCCCTCTCGCCGCTGCCTCGACGCGTGAAGGCGGAGCGGCTCTCGTCGCCACCCCGCCGCGTGAAGGAGGAGCGCCGCACGCCACCGCCCGTTGCCCCAAGGGATCGTCATGAAGGCGCGCGCTCGCCTTCGCCACTACCTCGGCGGCAGCAGCAGCTTGTCCTCTCGGAGCGCCCTAATGGTGGCAGCAGCTCGTCCCCTCGGAGTGCCCTAACGGCGGTGGAGTACGCCGTCGGGGAGCGGCGCCGGTGGGACAGGCACAATCCGGCGCATCGGTCGGAGTTTGCGGACTTCGACGTCCCACCGCAACACATCGTGGTGGACCTGGACTTGGTGTATGCCTGGGCCCTGGACCGCTCCAAGACGACGGCGGAGACGAGCAAGCACCGTCTCCGCCGCCTCCTCCAAGGCCCGCCGTCCTCTCCCCCTGCCCGCGTCGTTGGTGGCCGTGGTCACACTGCGGACAGCGCATGAGGAAGTGAAGAGGATTATCAGCGAGCGTGAGGCTGCTGCCGGGAAGCCCTACCGCGACGCCATGCCCTTCTGCCCGAAGCCCGACGAGAATGCTTCCAGCGATGATGACGGAGGAGTCGCCGGCTTGCCCGACATGGCCTATGAGGTCACCGTCAAGCTATGGTAGTGTAGGGTTAGGTTTTTAGTTCACCGAACGAAATATCATCCAATTTTATATAAAATTATCTTAATTTAAATGAATATCATCCGGTTTGTTCGAGTTTGAATCGAATTTGTTTATTTTTGTTTAAAATTCTTTTAAATGTAACCAGACATATAGGGATAGCATTGAACAACCGTTCTCGCATTCATGTCCACGTATTGGTCTTTCTTGTTCATGTACGGATGCGTGAGAAAATTTGCGGATCAGCATTGAAAATGTGTAGCATTGCTTGGAATCGAAGCCTGGTCTGCAAAGGTAGGGAAGAAAGACGAGGCATATACGCACGCACGTACAGATACACTCGCGCACGAGACCCCGCGTACGCGTACGCTACGCACGCCTCCTCTCGCCGCCTTCCCCCGACCGCGTCAAGAGTGACACCTCTCGTCCAACCAGTTATCGCCGCGTGGCGTATCCATCTTCTCCACACGTAGGTAAACTCGTACGCACGCGATTGACCGATGTTCGAAAGTTCGTGTACGCGACGCCACGTCTTCCGCGCTGGCGGCATCACCCGCCCAATCACGCCACGCCACGCCACGGCGGCATCCCCGGCCCGCAAGCCAGCCCCCCGTTGCTGTTCTCTTCCCCACGGCAGCCGTGATCCCAAAGCTGGGAGGAATATCCCCCGCGGATGCCGTGCTCCCGCTGCACATGGACTGGAAAAGGCATCCGGTATGATCCGAGCGCACAAAACCTCGTTGCTATCGCCCTGTCCAGCCCGGACGTGCACCTAAGATCTCACGGCCGATGCACCAGTATGCCTCAGCGTGTGCTCAGCGATCACCTTCGTTTCTTGACTCGAATTTCACAAGAAAAAAATAGCTGACTTATCCCTGATCGTGTCCAATTCCTTTAGTTTCACAGGGAAGAAAAAATAGCCACGCCTAATTTTCTCATGGGTTGCTTCCACGTACACACTACCCATTCTTTGGGGCGCATGGAAAATATGGAGCTAAACGTTGGTAATCTAGTTATTCCGCGGTTCCACGATTATAAGTTCCTAGCCCTAACGCTCATAACGTCTATGTGCCACAACTGATGGTTACGACGGGTGGGTAAGTGTTGAGTATGTGATTTGTGCATGTATATTGACTAGGCTCATCTCTCTAGACCTTTCTAGTTTGTTGTATAAATTGAGGTAAAGGCCCCATCTTATACTTATATATACCGTGCACATTGCACCGAATCAATATATCGTGCAATTACAACATCTTACATGGTATCAGTTTTTTAGGTTTTAATCCTTGCCTTTCACCGCCGCCGCCCACTCACCACCGTCGCCCGTGCGCCTCCAGCACCGGTCGCGCCACCGCGCCCGCTAGCCGCTCGCTTCTCCCGTGCCTACTAGCGATCTGTGCCCATTAGTGCCAAAACGCTAGCCGCCAACACCACTAGCCCCAATTGCTCCTGTGATCGATCACTACGCCTGATCGCTAGCTACCAACGCCGCTAACCCCGAGCCGTCCCGTCGCTGCCGCCGCGTCATCTGCTGCGACCGCATCATCCACTGCTGCCGCCTGCCCGCCCGCCAGCCGCATCGCCGAAGCCGCCGCAAATCTCACCCGAGCCGTCCGCGCCGCCCGCTCCATCTCGTCATCGCTATGTCGTCCGTCACCTCCTCCGCATCCACCAACTCCAACCCGTTCGCCGACGCCAACCCTCCCGACGTCAATGACATCCACAATCTTAACATCTTCGAGTGGGTGCCGGTTCGTCTCTCGCAGGTGGACTCCTCATACTACACGTGGAAGACGTATTTTTCCCTTGTGTTCCGGGAGTATCACCTCATCGACCACGTGGACGGCACCGTCGACTCCAGCCTCGTCCCCGAGTTCCATGACTGGTCCACTATCGACACCACGATCATCCGCTGGTTCTTCCTCACCATCTCGCCAGACCTCTTCGAGATGGTCGTGGCGGACGGTGACGATGCCTGCGCCGTGTGGACCAAGTTGAACGGGCTCTTCACCGACAACCAGCTCCAGCGTCGTGTTTTTTGCAGCAAGAGTTTTTTGGGTGTCACCAGGACAACACCTCCGTCGACGACTACTGTCGCCGCCTGAAGACTCTCGCTGACGAGCTCCGCGATATTAGCGCGAAGATCGATGATGACCTTCTTCTCAGCACGCTCACTGCCGGGCTCAACGAGGACTTTGGCAACGCCGCGGCGAAGCTCAGCCTCATCCCCAACCCGTCCTTCGCCAAGTTCGTTGCGTACCTCCGCTTGGAGGAGCGGCGGATGAGGCAGGTGAAGGCGCGGGCCATTCACACCGCCCTCGCCGCCGGCACCACCCGCGGCGCCTCCTCGGCACCTCCAGCCGCCCCGGCCGCGCCCCCGCCGCAGCGCCACCCGACGCCATCGTCATAC